>NC_080397.1:59764919-60065887 GCF_030265065.1 Corythoichthys intestinalis | reverse complement strand
AGAATTACGTTACATAGTGCGACTCTTATTGACAATATTTTCACCAACATTCTGGTGAATGAGACTCAAAGTGGTATACTAATTAATGACATCTCAGACCACCTACCAATCTTCACTAACTACAGTGCCTTGCAAAAGTATTCGGCCCCCTTGAATCTTGCAACCTTTCGCCACATTTCAGGCTTCAAACATAAAGATAGGAAATTTAATTTTTTTGTCAAGAATCAACAACAAGTGGGACACAATCGTGAAGTGGAACAGCATTTATTGGATGATTTAAACTTTTTTAACAAATAAAAAACTGAAAAGTGGGGCGTGCAATATTATTCGGCCCCTTTACTTTCAGTGCAGCAACCTCACTCCAGAAGTTCAGTGAGGATCTCTGAATGATCCAATGTTGTCCTAAATGACCGATGATGATAAATAGAATCCACCTGGGTGTAATCAAGTCTCCGTATAAATGCACCTGCTCTGTGATAGTCTCAGGGTTCTGTTTAAAGTGCAGAGAGCATTATGAAAACCAAGGAACACACCAGGCAGGTCCGAGATACTGTTGTGGAGAAGTTTAAAGCCGGATTTGGATACAAAAAGATTTCCCAAGCTTTAAACATCTCAAGGAGCACTGTGCAAGCCGTCATATTGAAATGGAAGGAGCATCAGACAACTGCAAATCTACCAAGACCCGGCCGTCCTTCCAAACTTTCTTCTCAAACAAGGAGAAAACTGATCAGAGATGCAGCCAAGAGGCCCATGATCACTCTGGATGAACTGCAGAGATCTACAGCTGAGGTGGGAGAGTCTGTCCATAGGACAACAATCAGTCGTACACTGCACAAATCTGGCCTTTATGGAAGAGTGGCAAGAAGAAAGTCATTTCTCAAAGATATCCATAAAAAGTCTCGTTCAAAGTTTGCCACAAGCCACCTGGGAGACACACCAAACATGTGGAAGAAGGTGCTCTGGTCAGATGAAACCAAAATTGAACTTTTTGGCCACAATGCAAAACGATATGTTTGGCGTAAAAGCAACACAGCTCATCACCCTGAACACACCATCCCCACTGTCAAACATGGTGGTGGCAGCATCATGGTTTGGGCCTGCTTTTCTTCAGCAGGGACAGGGAAGATGGTTAAAATTGACGGGAAGATGGATGCAGCCAAATACAGGAACATTCTGGAAGAAAACCTGTTGGTATCTGCACAAGACCTGAGACTGGGACGGAGATTTATCTTCCAACAGGACAATGATCCAAAACATAAAGCCAAACCTACAATGGAATGGTTCAAAAATAAACCTATCCAGGTGTTAGAATGGCAAAGTCAAAGTCCAGACCTGAATCCAATCGAGAATCTGTGGAAAGAGCTGAAGACTGCTGTTCACAAACACTCTCCATCCAACCTCACTGAGCTCCAGCTGTTTTGCAAGGAAGAATGGGCAAGAATGTCAGTCTCTCGATGTGCAAAACTGATAGAAACATACCCCAAGCGACTTGCAGCTGTAATTGGAGCAAAAGGTGGCGCTACAAAGTATTAACGCAAGTGGGCCGGCCGAATAATATTGCACGCCCCACTTTTCAGTTTTTTATTTGTTAAAAAAGTTTAAATTATCCAATAAATTTTGTTCCACTTCACGATTGTGTCCCACTTGTTGTTGATTCTTGACAAAAAATTACAATTTTATATCTTTATGTTTGAAGCCTGAAATGTGGCGAAAGGTTGCAAGGTTCAAGGGGGCCGAATACTTTTGCAAGGCACTGTAAATATTATGCACTAAAATGCATGTTTATATGATGGCAATTTAATTTTTGCTCGTTAGCAAAAAAAAAAAAAAAAAAAAAAAAAAAAAAAATACAATTGTTATTTCTTTTTTACAGAGCATTAATTGTATTGAATCTGATCGAAAATCGTGTCCCCCATATCAAAATTCGTACCGAACCATGACTTAACTGTATCGTTGCATCCCTATGGAACACCATTGCAGAAGCTATGACGGGAAATGTTTTCATTTTCCTAAATGCTTAAGTTATTAAGTGCAATTTTTTTTTTTTTTTTAAACACATTTTATTTATTCTGTGTTTCTGTGCGGTATATTGTTGTTTTTTTCCTTAAGAGGCAGTGTCTATTGTTTTTAGTTGTGATTTCTTAAAAAGTATATTTGAATTTAAGAGTAAATATTTATCGTGTTTAAATGGGTGTACTTGATCTATTAATATATACTGTATTCGCACTGTGTTATTGTAAATTGGTTTAAAAAAATTGGGGGGGGGGCGCAATAATATAGCATATCGCAATAATTAATGAGAATAATTATCGCACACTAAAATTTGTTATCGCGACAGGCCTATATGAAAATGATACTATTTCCTAATTATATTACGTGTACCCTCTCATTAGTCCGGATAAGGTGATTCACTTTACTGTGTCAAAGGGCATGTAGTAGAGTCTGCTTAAACAATAGTTAGATGAATGTGTTAGACTAATGCAAACAATTATATGGTGTGTGCGATGACGGTACCTTTTCCCTTCATACTGAAAATAACAGTGATGAGTTAACAAACAAAAATACAACAGAGTGTGAGGTCAATAAACTTTCGATTTTTCTTTTAATAGTGTTACGCCGAAGTAAGCATCTCACATGGCTGGTAGCGGCAATATTGTATGCGTGATCAAGGTCATGCTAGAAAAAGTCCATCATTTTTAATCCAATTGTGATTTTATTTTCGTTAATTATGCTCATTCACATCTGGAAATATTCAAAAACACCGCCACAGCTGATGAGGAGGGCACAGGGGGCTGAAGGAGGTTCCGAAGTTCCCAAAGACTTATCTGGAGCCGAAGGCCCTCCAAGGCCGTGCCCCACCGGACATACGCCCCCGACAACCCGAAGGCCCTGGGGACCAGGTCTTTGTGTTCACATTCTGTTAGCAGAGAGAGAAAAGTCTGTGTTTTTATCTCTACTTAAAGTGCCTATGACAGCAAAAAGTATGTTTATTTCATATTTCACAGGGTATTTTATGCTCCTGAATAAAATGGACCGCTTGGATGTGTGTGGAAGCGATCAGTTTGTACATTACATTTTTTTAATCCCGCGCCATGAAAATGAGTGACTTCCTGGATTGAGGAATAGGAATCTACGGGTCAGCATCTCACAAAACAGTAATGATGGGAATTCCGGCTCTTTTTAGAGAGCCGGTTCTTTTGGCTCGGCTTACTAAAAAGAGCCCGGCTCTTTCGGCTCCCAAATGGTTCCTCAGTTTTTTTTGTTCCTTAATTTACTACCAAAAAAAAGTAAAATTTTGTGTAAAACGAATTACTAATGTAAAAAATATACAGGATATCAACATATTTATTATTTATAAGGCTTTCTTTATATTCTTCTGAACATACTCAACATGGAGTACAACATGGGAGTGCTACAAAAAATAAATTATAAAGTACAAAAACAAAGACCCATCTCAAAACAAGGTCAACAAAAAGTTCCAATCTCTGATTGTGTATATTTATAAGCTTTTAACTAAATTAGAGCTGAAACGAATACTCGAGCAACTCGAGTTTAAAAACTGATCCGAGTAATTTTATTCACCTCGAGGAATCGTTTAATTTTGCCACTGTGCCAGCATCAAGAAAAACCATATAATAACCATATATTATCCATCCATCCATCCATCCATCCATCCATCCATCCATCCATTATCTTCCGCTCAGTCCGGGGTCGGGTCGCGGGGGCAGCAGCTTTAGCAGGGAAGCCCAGACTTCCCTCTCCCCAGCCACTTCAGCCAGCTCCTCCGGCGGGATTCCAAGGCGTTCCCAGGCCAGCCGAGCGACATACTCTCCAGCGTGTCCTGAGTCGGCCCCGGGGCCTCCCGCCGGTGGGACATGCCCAGAATACCTCTCCAGGAAGGTGTCCAGGAGGCATCCGAACCAGATGCCCGAGCCACCTCAACTGGCTCCTCTCAACGCGGAGGAGTAGCGGCTCGACACCAAGCCCCTCCCGGATGACCGAGCTTCTCACCCTATCTCTAAGGGAGAGCCCGGACACCCTGCGGAGGAAACTCATTTCGGCCGATATATTATCTAAGTATATTATATACACTCACCGGCCACTTTATTAGGTAAACCTGTCCAACTGCTTGTTAACACTTAATTTCTAATCAGCCAATCACATGGCGGCAACTCAGTGCATGTAGACATGGTTTAAGACAATCTCCTGCAGTTCAAACCGAGGATCAGTACGGGGAAGAAAGGTGATTTGGGTGACTTTGAACGTGGCATGGTTGTTGGTGCCAGAAGGGCTGGTCTGAGTATTTCAGAAACTGCTGATCTACTGTGATTTTCACGCACAACCATCTCTAGGGTTTACAGAGAATGGTCCGAAAAAGAAAAAATATCCAGTGAGCGTCAGTTTTGTGGGCGGAAATGCCTTGTTGATGCCAGAGGTCAGAATAGAATGGCCAAACTGGTTCGAGCTGATAGAAAGGCAACAGTGACTGAAATAACCACCCGTTACAACGAAGGTAGGCAGAAGAGCATCTCTGAACGCACAGTACGTCGAACTTTGAGGCAGATGGGCTACAGCAGAAGACCACGCCGGGTGCCACTCCTTTTAGCTAAGAACAGGAAACTGAGGCTACAATTTGCACAAGCTCATCGAAATTGGACAATAGAAGATTGGAAAAACGTTGCCTGGTCTGAAGAGTCTCGATTTCTGCTGCGACATTTGGATGGTAGGCTCAGAATTTGGCGTCAACAACATGAAAGCATGAATCCATCCTGCCTTGTATCAACGGTTCAGGCTGGTGGTGGAAGTGTAATGGTGTGGGGAATATTTTCTTGGCACTCTTTGGGCCCCTTGGTACCAATTGAGCATCGTTGGAATGCCACAGCCTACCTGAGTATTGTTGCTGACCATGTCCATCCCTTTATGACCAAAATGTACCCAACTTCTGATGGCTACTTTCAGCAGGATAATGTGCCATGTCATAAAGCTGGAATCATCTCAGACTGGTTTCTTGAACATGACAATGAGTTCACTGTACTCAAATGGCCTCCACAGTCACCAGATCTCAATCCAATAGAGCATCTTTGGGATGTGGCGGAACGGAAGACTCGCATCATGGATGTGCAACCGACAAATCTGCACCAACTGTGTGACGCCATCATGTCAATATGGACCAAACTCTCTGAGGAATGCTTCCAGCACCTTGTTGAATCTATGCCACAAAGAATTAAGGCAGTTCTTTAGGCAAAAGGGGTCCAACCCGTTACTAGCATGGTGTACCGAATAAAGTGGCCAGATTAGTATATATCTAACCCCTCCCCCTTCTCGTCACTGCAGCGTGTGTGTAACCCTCCCCTCCCTCCTCTACCCCTGATCTTGACCAATCACGTGCGGCTTTAACCGAAGGCGGGAAAAAAGACAGGAGAAAAAAAGAAGTCGGCTGCTATTAGAAGCGGCTCCCTATTAGGAGCCGGCTCCCGTCGTTCACCTCAAAGGGCCGGCTCTAACAGCCGGTTCGTTCGTGAACGACACATCACTACAATGCTGCATCGCTTTACAGCATGCAGATGACTGAGGATTCAGCAGATTTTGCGGATTAATTTGTTTATTTTTCGCATCAAGCCGGCCAAATATATTTTGCAGGGTTTTGTTGCTGCACCAGGGAGAGGCGTGAGCCTTTTTGGGTTTCAAAAAGTTCCTGTTCACCGCCAAAACAACACCATTGGACTTACGAGGAAGTGAGTGACCATTCTAACACCTGGATACGTTTATTTTTTAACCATTCCATTGTAGATTTGGCTTTATGTTTTGGATCATTGTCCTGTTGGAAGATAAATCTCCGTCCCAGTCTCAGGTCTTGTGCAGATACCAACAGGTTTTCCTCCAGAATGTTCCTGTATTTGGCTGCATCCATCTTCCCGTCAATTTTAACCATCTTCCCTGTCCCTGCTGAAGAAAGCAGGCCCAAACCATGATGCTGCCACCACCATGTTTGACAGCAGGGATGGTGTGTTCAGGGTGATGAGCTGTGTTGCTTTTACGCCAAACATATCGTTTTGCATTGTGGCCAAAAAGTTAAATGTTGGTTTCATCTGACCAGAGCACCTTCTTCCACATGTTTGGTTTGTCTCCCAGGTGGCTTGTGGCAAACTTTAAACGAGACTTTTTATGGATATCTTTGAGAAATGGCTTTCTTCTTGCCACTCTTCCATAAAGGCCAGATTTGTGCAGTGTACGACTGATTGTTGTCCTATGGACAGACTCTCCCACCTCAGCTGTAGATCTCTGCAGTTAATCCAGAGTGATCATGGGCCTCTTGGCTGCATCTCTGATCAGTTTTCTCCTTGTTTGAGAAGAAAGTTTGGAAGGACGGCCGGGTCTTGGTAGATTTGCAGTGGTCTGATGCTCCTTCAATTTCAATATGATGGCTTGCACAGTGCTCCTTGAGATGTTTAAAGCTTGGGAAATCTTTTTGTATCCAAATCCGGCTTTAAACTTCTCCACAACAGTATCTCGAACCTGCCTGGTGTGTTCCTTGGTTTTCATAATGCTCTCTGCACTTTAAACAGAACCCGGAGACTATCACAGAGCAGGTGCATTTATACGGAGACTTGATTACACACAGGTGGATTCTATTTATCATCATCGGTCATTTAGGACAACATTGGATCATTCAGAGATCCTCACTGAACTTCTGGAGTGAGTTTGCTGCACTGAAAGTAAAGGGGCCGAATAATATTGCACGCCCGACTTTTCAGTTTTTTATTTGTTAAAAAAGTTTAAATTATCCAATAAATGTTGTTCCATTTCACGATAGTGTCCCACTTGTTGTTGATTCTTGACAAAAAAATGAAATTTCATATCTTTATGTTTGAAGCCTGAAATGTGGCGAAAGGTTGCAAGATTCAAGGGGGCCGAATACTTTTGCAAGGCACTGTATCTTTAAGAATTATTTTGAATGGGAAGAAGACCTGTTCCAATGGCTTCCCTTCAGTATATTTTTATTTCTTTCTTTTTTTTTATTTGGTAGAGACAGTGCACATTGATGAACATCTAAAAGATGCCTCAAAATCAATAGGAAGTGAGCCGAATTCAACAGGAAATGAAGTGAAACGCCGCAAAGTTCATTTCTAAGCTGTCATTAACACGCTGTAGACGTCTGGTCCGTTTGAACGGGGAGGGATGGCAGCTACTATTGATTCATTAGCTGCCACCCTCCCGCTTCAAATGGATTGGACGTCTACTCGTGATGAACTTGAAATTCACTGCAGAAGAATGAAAAGAGCTTGTTTTTTTAGTTGTAGAAATTCGTTAAATGATTTCCTGACCCATGTATTGGATGTGGCACACAGAGGTTCCCAACCTAAACGTACATTGACAGGTTATTTCACTTTTTTTCTTTTTTGATCAAAATGTAAACTTTAAATTGGTGTATGTACTCACATCAAGTCACGCCGCAGCCTTTCTCTTATGCGCCTCAGGTTAGATAAAATATTTCCCCTGAAATACACCACACCAGCGGACAGCCACACTGCTCCCAGGATCATGTCGATAGAAGTCCCCAGGCGACGTTCCAGAAAAATGATGGCTCTCAGGACATAACTGTTAGACGGCACACCTACAACGAGAGCACAAACTGGTGTTTGCACATTGTACTGATCATAAATCAAATGCCAATTAAAGTGACATGTCATAGATCAAGGACGTCCAGAAAATACACCAGTCTGGAGGTAGATTGATTTATTTGCCAGTGACACCAGCTCTCACAAGACGACAACAGATGTAACGAAATTCCGTTCGATGAGTGAGCATTGGGCCACTGCCGACTTCCGTGCCGCCACTTCTCTCTCTTCTTCAGAAATTACAGAGCAAGTTACAAATAGACACACATACAGTGGGGCAAATAAGTATTTAGTCAACCACTAATTGTGCAAGTTCTACCACTTGAAAATATTAGCGAGGCCTGTAATTGTCAACATGGATAAACCTCAACCATGAGAGACAGTATGTGGGAAAAAAAACAACAGAAAATCACATTGTTTGATTTTTAAAGAATTTATTTGCAAACCATGGTGGAAAATAAGTATTTGGTCAATACCAAAAGTTCATCTCAATTAGGCATGTGCCGGTATGAGATTTTGAATTGGAACATGAATATATTGTTAAAATAAATAAATTATCAATAAAAAAACTATTTGAAATAAAATTAAAATAAATATAACTTATAGACTATACTCACAGCCACAGCTCAATTGCACAAGATTACAGCAAGAGCAAAATAATTTCTATAAAGTAAAAACATTTCTGAATAAAATTTTTAAAAATTTATACCGCATGACTTTTTTTTGAGGGTGGAAAAGCTTAAGTAAAGTTTCGTCATTTTCAGCCACTGCGTCAACTCTAGTCTACATGATGTCATGCCTTTGTGTTAAAAAGAACATAAGGAATTCATAAGTTAGGTAAAAATGTATAAGTTAGTTAAAATGTCAATATTGTTGTGGAAAGGTTTCATCTAAAAAAAAAAAAAAAAAAAAAACACACTGAGAGTGAGACCTCACCTTGATCCAGCGAACGTGGATTTGTGCTTAGGGCAAGATCATCGTTCACAATTAGCGATCTTTGATGCTATCACTTTTTCCCCTTCATTCAAGCGAATCAAGCTTGTTTTCTCACTCTGCGGTTGTAAAACTCAACGAAGTTGCTCCCCCAGCTGAGCCTAGGCTAACATTCATCTTTGTAAGCTTTTACTTAGTTTGTATATTGAATTTGAAAGGAAAATGTGTGTTTTGTTTTTGGCGAACTTTTCCCATGGTGCTAATCTGTGGAAGCTACTCACATGGAAAAATCTAATTGTACAACATTTTAAATGTATTCATTTTGTACATTAAACTTACCACGATTTGAGAGCTCAATAAATTGAAGAACAGTACGCCTTATGTTTGGAGTAATTGTTTTTGGGTTAGCTGGCTGTGTAGCCGATGGCGTCACTCTCACACACAGCAACAAACGGGAGGGGGTGAGCGCTGCTGCGCCAAGCCGCTTCTGGCTGCATTTTTGACACAAGAAAAATAGCGAATACCGTCCTACGGTCTGACGGAAAATTTTAGTGGTTTTGAAACCGCGACGTTTTCACACCACGGTAAACCGTGAAACCGGTAACCGGCACATGCCTAATCTCAATACATTGTAATGTACCCTTTGTTGGCAATAACGAAGGCCAAACGTTTTCTGTTTTCTTCACACACTGTTGCTGGTATTTTGGCCTATTCCTCCATGCAGATCTCCTCTAGAGCAGTGATGTTTTGGGGCTGTCGTTGGGCAACACGGACTGTCAACTCCCTCCACAGATTTTCTATGGGGTTGAGATCTGGAGAATGGCTAGGCCACTCCAGGACCTTGAAATGCTTCTTACGAAACCACTCCTTTGTTGCCCTGGCTGTGTGTTTAGGATCATTGTCATGCTGAAAGACCCAGCTACGTCTCATCTTCAATGCCCTTGCTGATGGAAGGAGATTTTCACTCAAAATCTCTCGATACATGGCCCCATTCATTCTTTCCTTTACACCAGACATATCCAAAGTCTGGTCCGGGGGCCAAATGCGGCCCGTGGTCAAATTTCATCCGGCCCCCAGCCTCTGTCCTAAAATCAATAACGTCCAGCCCGCACACAAACTTAATAAATTGGTCAGCAGTACTGCTACCAGTATATGAAGTAGCTTACACACTAAATGCTGCTCCTTATTTACCCATTAAAAGGCAGCAGCACTTGAAGCAACATTACCCCATGTGACCCTTTACTCCCAATTTTCTAAAATGACGACAATCAACAAAAAAAACAAAAAAAAAGTTGACTGTGACGGCCGACGCTTCAAGGATAGGTGGAATTTGGACTATTTCACAAAAATACGCAACAACTGTGTCCGTCTCATTTGCAAAGAGACAGTCACTGCTTTTAAAGAGTTCAATGTGAGGCGATATTACCAAACAAGACACGCTGACATGTACGACAAGATTACAGGGAAGATACATTGTGAGAAATTGAAGCAACTTGAAGCTAGTTTATTTCACAGTAGTATTTCGCAAGAGCCCGAGAGTTGAAAGAGAACGCCACAAAGGCTAGTTGTGAGATTGTTGAAATTAGTAATTAAAAAACAAATAATAAAGCAAATGTGACGCACAGAATGGCTTGCTAAAATTTGCTTAAATATATTGTTCTTAGGCCTGTCAAACGATTAAAATTTTGAATCGAGTTAATCACAGCTTAAAAATTAATGAATCGTAATTAATCGAAATTCAAACATTCTATAAAATATGCCATATTTTTCTGTAAATTATTGTTGGAATGGAAAGATAAGACACAAGACGGATATATACATTCAACATACTGTACATAAGTACGGTATTTGTTTATGATAACAATAAATCAACAAGATGGCATTAACATTATTAAAGCGATCCATGGATAGAAAGACTTGTAGTTCTTAAAAGATAAATGTTAGTGCAAGTTATAGAAATTTTATATGAAAACCCCTCTTAATGTTTTCGTTTTAATAAAGTTTGTAAAATTTTCAATCAAAAAATAAACTAGTAGCTCGCTATTGTTGATGTCAATAATAATTATGGCGCTGAAGCCTGAAACACATAAAATCAGTTGCACCCAAGCGCCAGCAGAGGGCGGAAAAACACCAAAAAACACAAGTAACAAGTGGAATGTCACTTTGCTGTCATTTTAATCTGTTTGAGCGGGGCATGTGCATTAAATGCGTCAAATATTTTAACGTGTTTAATTTAAAAAAAATTAATTAACGCCCGTTAATGCGATCATTTTGACAGCCCTAATTGTTCTACGTAAAAAACGTCAGCCAAGGTCGGCCCTCCACATTTTTACGACACCAAATCTGGCCCCCTTTGCAAAAAGTTTGGACACCCCTGCTTTACACAAATCAGTCGTCCTGGTCCCTTTGCAGAAAAACAGCCCCAAAGCATGATGTTTCCACCCCCATGCTTCACAGTGGATATGGTGTTCTTCGGATGCAATTCAGTATTCTTTCTCCTCCAAACACGAGACCCTGTGTTTCTACCAAAAACAGGGATTCCCCTATATTCAACAGATTGTGGCGCACCGCCACACTAAAATGAAAGCCGCCACGCCTGGCAAATGAGATGTATTTAAAATTTTTTTAAGGCCGCTTCAAACTAGCGGCAGCCGAGTGGGAGGAGTTCAGCGGACACCTATTCATTGTGTATTGTAGCCTAATGTTCGTAACTATGCAGGCCCCCCCTTAAGAGACGCAAGGGGAACGAGTAGGAAGAATGGGAGAACGAGCGAGATAGCGAGAGATAGCGGTCGCATGTTGTAGCAGCCCGCTGTTATTTTGTTATTGTTTTTCTTTATTATTGTTACCACAATAAAGTGGGTAAGCAAATACAGACTTCTCTCCTTCTTGCCCATATCCGGGGCATTACAATAATTTGGATCGGACTTTTCGGCGAAAGTGAGCGGTGGACGGCCGTCTTGGACGGAAAGCAAACTTTGACTAACTTGCGCTGAGAGACTGCGGAGAGGCGGGGCCCAAAATAAAGCCTTGCTCTATTTTCAGAGCGTTGGTCACAGTAAACGATTTATCAGTTCAAGCAGAGTAAAATGATACATATTCACGGTACAAGAACGTCGTTTCTGTGTCCATCGATTGGTAAGAAAAGGCTGTTTGTACGAGTGACGTGTGGGCGCTCCCGTCAGGGGGGACATTTCACGTGGAGTGGCTATTTTTCGGCACAACACCGGCGCGCCAACTTCAGACAATTACGGCTGACGAAACTTTGATAAATGCGCCCCCCACCCAAATTTCGCGAGCTCTGGGACACTCGAAAAATGACTCTCATACCTCTCCTTGCTAAGTTAATGGTACCTCGACGTGCCTTTGTGTGGAAATTTAGTTTACGAACAACGGGGAAAAAACTATTCACCTTCTCACCGAATCAAGTAAAACTCTTTACACGGCTATTAGAATTCCCCCAGTGCTCTAAATGGGTCAGTTGACAGAAGGACTGTTATTGTTGTGGTAATGTAGTACTTATGAGGGTCAAATAAAAGGAAAAAGGAGGACTACGACGGTGGTCTGCAACCCGCGGCTCTCGGGCCGCATGCGGCTCTTTAGCGATGCTTCGGAGCTTTTTTTTTTTTTTTTTTTAAATGGAAAAAGATGGGGGAGGGAAATATATTTTTTTGTTTTAATAGGATTTCTAGGAGGACAAACATGACACAAACATTCTTTCAATTCATTAATATTGTAATGAAGTTAAACTTGTGGTGGCATAGTACAACAGAGTAGTCACGTGGTGCGTCATTCTCTATAGGATCCACTGCAGGGAAAACAAACATTTAATCATGAAGGCTAATTACGTATTTCTATAGTAGGCTAATATAGCTAGTATCGATAATTATAAGGCTTGTAAAAGGCTTTTAATTTTTTGTGGCTCCAGACATACTGTATCAGTTTTTTTTGTGTTTTTTTGGGGGTCAAATATGGCTCTTTCAACAGTTTGGGTTGCCAACCCTGAGTCACTACGAGATGTAAGTCGTACTATTGCCACGAGAAAAAAAGTCGCATTAGTACATCGGGTAACGTAGCTGTAATCAGCTACGCATTTTACATACATGTACTGTAGCTGAGAGGTACAACATTAGCCTGGCTAATGAAATATTTCAAATATATCTTTGTTATGGTTCTTCTTGGGGGAAAAAATGAAGAAAAAAAAATTCGCTGTGGCACGACATGGTGAGGCTGTCCGACTCCGATGCAGCCCACCACCACAGCTTCAAAAAATCCTAGGGGAAACACTGAAAAAGTTCTATTTTGGTTTCATCTGACCATAACATATTCTCCCAGTCCTCTTCTGGATCATCCAAATGCTCTCTAGCGAA
Organism: Corythoichthys intestinalis; assembly: GCF_030265065.1. Taxonomy (NCBI): domain Eukaryota; kingdom Metazoa; phylum Chordata; class Actinopteri; order Syngnathiformes; family Syngnathidae; genus Corythoichthys; species Corythoichthys intestinalis. The sequence continues at coordinate 60,052,965 of NC_080397.1, read as the reverse complement.
CCGCAGACGGGCCTGGACGTGTACTTTCTTCAGCAGGGGGACATGCCGGGCATGCCGGATTTGAGTCCCTGGCAGCGCTTTGTGTTACTGATAGTAGCCTTTGTTACTGTGGACCCAGCTCTCTGTAGGTCATTCACTAGGTCCCCCGTGTGATTTTGGGATTTTTGCTCACCGTTCTTGTTATCATTTTGACGCCACGGGGTGAGATCTTGCATGGAGCCCCAGATCGAGGGAGATTATCAGTGGTCTTGTATGTCTTCCATTTTCTAATAATTGCTCCCACAGTTGATTTCTTTACACCAAGCATTTTACCTATTGCAGATTCAGTCTTCCTAGCGTGGTGCAGGTCTACAATTTTGTCTCTGGTGCCCTTCGACAGCTCTTTGGTCTTGGCCATAGTGGAGTTTGGAGTGTAACTGACTGAGTTTGTGGACAGGTGTCTTCTATACCGATAATGAGTTAAAACATGTGCCATAAATACAGGTAACGAGTGGAGCCTCGTTAGACCTCGTTAGAAGAAGTTAGACCTCTTTGACAGCCAGAAGTCTTGCTTGTTTGTAGGTGACCAAATACTTATTTTCCACTCTAATTTGTAAATAAAATTTGTAAATAAATTCTTTAAAAATCAAAAAATGCGATTTTCTGTTTTTTTTTCCCACATTCTGTCTCTCGTGGTTGAGGTTTACCCACGACAACTTGCACAATTAGTGGTTGACTAAGTACTTATTTGCCCCACTGTCTAACATGGTGCAATCAAAGAACAATCAATAACTTCAGCTACATTATGATTATTAAAATTTAACAGTGACTTTTGTTTAGGGCTGAAACGAATACTCGAGCAACTCGAGTAACTCGAGTTTAAAAACTGATCCGAGTAATTCTATTCACCTCGAGGAATCGTTTAATTTTACCAGCTCGAAGCATCACGTTTTGCCTGGGCTACTTTTAATGCGGGACAACAAGCTGAAGTCACGTGCGTAGAGGAAGAAGCAATAAATAAGAAAAAAAAAAAACTTACTGCAGCCAACAGCCGCTACAAACTACGTCGACGTTGCTAAAAACTAGCCCGCATGATGCTGCTGTGATAGCAGCAGGTAGCGTCTGATGCATCTCGTAGATATCACATGTATGTTGAACTAGATGCAAAATAAGAGTCAGCGGCGTTAATAAACAGCCACCATCTTAAAGCAGTAACGTTAGCCCTGCTGAGGGCTAGGTTTCTATACATTATGACCACTGTCGATGCGTTGCTAACGTGTCTTACATACAGGTTTGATCTAATCTGTGAAAACATAGCGCTGTCGACTAGAGGTGTGCAAAATTTCCGATTCTTAGATTATTTGCGATTCGGCCGTGGAAGATTCGAGAACGATTCACAAACTTCCAAATTCCGATTATTGAAATATGCCAAGTAAAGCGGAAGTACAACACTCTCAGCGCGCCGCGCGGTCAATGAGCAACGGAGCGAGAGTAGCTAAACATCATGCTTCTCATTACCCGGCCCCTCGGGTAATGCCAATGCTCAACTCACGGCTCTAGCTCAACTCATGCCACGAGATTAAAAAACACAACAACATACCTGACTGCTGCCGAAAAGCTGCTACAAAGTACGTCATCCACATAATGTTACGGTAGATATCATTTATATAGGACTAGATGCATTAGAGATTCGGTAGCGTTGGCAGCACATCTACAAAAAGCTAGATGCGGGCGTTAGTAAACGGCCGCCATCTTAAAGCAGTACACTTCCCTGCAAGGCTGTTGTAGCGAACCTTCCACGCAAAGGAGGGGGGTGCATCAATAATCGTTTTATAATCGAATCGGAGCCTCTGAATCGTAATCGAATCGTTAGGTGCCCAAAGATTCCCAGCTCTAGTCACCAGTTATTTTTGACAAAGAGTTATTTAAGGCCCCTCTATACTCTCCGATAATTACAGAAAGGGAAGAGTTTTGCCTTGTTGTGGAGGGCGTTTCATTTGTTTAGCCATCGAGAGATTATCAAAGCGGAGAGCTCCGCTACAGGTCGCATTTGAAAGTACCCCCATTCCCTTGCTGTCCCCCCCGTTCATAAAACAGCCTACAGGTGTACTTCTGTTTATCCAGTATGATGCCCTATCAATCGAAGTTAAGGGCCATGGGCCTAATTGCTTTGGTTGAATGTAAATAAAGTAGGGCTGTCAAAATTATCGCGTTAACGGGCGTTAATTAATTTTCTAAATTTAATCAAGTTAAAATATTTGACGCAATTAACGCATGCACTGAATGGCCCGCTCGCACATTGCCTCAAACAGATTAGAATGACGCCGTTTATGGACATTAAGAGTGAAGAGAATGCCACTGGCCGCTTGGAGGCAGCGCCGTTCCATACTAATGTTCTTCCCTCTAAACGTGGGAGAATTAGTCGTTGTGAGACGTTCACGCTGTTGCATTGTGCTATGTGCTCCACACATATTTCGGTAAGTTTTTTTTCTATTAGTGGCAATTATGTGTCTCTTGTTGTATTTTGGGTAAGATATGTACAGAGATATATATGTTATAAAGGCGAGTGGACACAGGCGTTCTTTGGACCGCGCCGTTTATTGGCATAAGCTTCGGCAACTCCTTCACAACAAACAAAAGTATCGTTTAGTGAAAGCCCAACAAAAATAATATTCCTATCTCTCAAAAAATATAATGTTCACAAAAAGAAAAGCTCTTCAGTCTATAGTAATGAGGCCCTATTCTCACACAGTTAAACAACAATGCAAAATGAACTGGCATTTCATATCAAAATAGCTAAGCCAAATACACGTAAATCTTCCGTAAAACCTTGGTGACTTTGGTCACTCTATTCTTATTATTGTTATTTTTATTCTTATTATTAATATATTAACTCTACTTTTGATTGAAAATTTTACAAATTTTATTAAAACGAAAACATGAAGAGAGGTTTTAATTAGGGCTGTTAAACGATTAAAATTTTTAATCGAGTAATCACAGCTTAAAAATTAATCGTAATGAATCGCAATTCAAACCATCTATAAAATATGCCATATTTTTCTGTAAATTATTGTTGGACTGGAAAGATAAGACACAAGATGGATATATAGATTCAACATACGGTATATAAATACTGTATTTGTTTATTATAACAATAAATCAACAAGATGGCATTAACATTATTAACATTCTGTTAAAGAGATCCATGGATAGAAAGACTTGTAGTTCTTAAAAGATAAATGTTAGTACATGTTATGGAAATGTTATATTAAAAACCCGCTTAATGTTTTCGTTTTAATAAAATTTGTAAAATTTTCAATCAAAAAATAAACAAGTAGCTCGCCATTGTTGATGCCAACCCATAATATCAGTCGCACCAAAGCGCCAGCAGAGGGAGACAAAAAAACACAAGTAACAAGTGGACATGATACTGCTGTCATTTTCATCATAGCGGGGCATGTGTGTTAATTCCGTCAAATATTTTAACGTGATTAATTTTTTAAAAAATGCCTAACGCCCGTTAATGTGATAATTTTGACAGCCCTAGTTTTAATATAAAATTACTATAACATTTATCTGTTAAGAACTACAAGTCTTTCTATCCATGGATCACGTTAACAGAAAGAACTTTAAGAATGCCTATACTGCTTCCCTTGTGTGTGTGAGCGGACACAACTGTCACACAAGTTCGCAGCAAGAAAAACTCCATTCAAAAATGAACGCGGGAGCCAGGAAGTAGCAAGCTCCAAGTGCTTTTATGTAGCTGCACTGTCACATCCAAAAATGAACCCAGGTGAAACTAAAAGAAATAGAATGTACAGAACGAAAATGACTGACAGGTTTGACTATCAATATGCTATATAAGTCATATATATACGAAGCCAATTCCTATACAATGCCTCTCAATATTCTAATATGCAAATGAAGCATGCAGCAGCTACCAAAGTTTACAAAGTGGTCAAACCGCTCCAAATATGACACAAAAATCACTCAATAACTATATATGAAAAATTTTGTACTTACAGACGATGCCTTCGAAGGCGCAAACAACACGACAAGTTTAGGATAGCGTGAGCACAATAGACCCTACCCACGTGACGTCACAACTCCTTCCTCCTGACTGGTGCCGCCCAATTGTCCGTCAACACATCATGTTTCCCTGTTACGGCTACGTACATTCCTCCTATTTACGACGTGTTTTTCTGCTCGTTAACATTAATAATCAAAATGGTGAAGGCGTGTGTGGCGGTCGGTTGCAATAACAGAGAAGATAGACGGAGAAGACGGAGAGACTTGAAGTTCTACCGGATTCCGAGAGACCCGGAGAGAAGAGAGCGAGATGGGCTGCTGCAATTCGACGAGAAAACTGGGCTCCAAACGATTACCACAGATTATGTAGTAGTCATTTTATATCTGGTAAGATGCATTTAATATATGCACAAGATAGATTCCTGCCGAATTTTCGTGGACAAGGACCTGTTTCACCCAACCAGCAACGAAGTATTTATAAGCCTCCAAGCTCTTAAAGTTTTTCAAACTTTCGTGAGAATAGGCTGATTTTGTGTGGACAAGATAGTTGTACAGTTCAGGGTAGCTAGCAGATGTCAGGCAGAGACGGCGGAGACAGCGGGTCGAAAAACATCGATTTAGGCATCAAATATGGATCTGGCGAATGGATAAACTGAAGCTTTTCCACATAATGCCTTTTATGCAACGCATCAAGTGAGTTTACGGCATCCGAAAGCACCGGGTCTTCCATGAAATGCATTATAAATTGCTCGATCAATTGAGAGCATTAATAATACAGACACAAAATGACGGACAAGTGGGCGGAACCATACAGCGAGCACGTGATTTTGTGACGTCGGTGGGTAGGGTCTATAAACAATGCTGGTGCCCAGCTCTCGTCAAACGGCGGACTGACAAAACGACTACAAAAATGGCCGCCGCAGTACTTCCTTCCTGTCGGATGGCTGTCAAAATAAAAGCAGGAACGAAAAATGCACGTCGCGAAAAGAAGGGCAGAACAATGCCATTTGTGGATTTATTGTTATAATAAACAAATACAGTTCCTATGTACAGTATGTTGTATGTATATATTCGTCTTGTGTCTTATCTTTCCATTCCAACAATAATTTACAGAAAAATATGGCATATTTTAGAGATGGTTTAAATTGCGATTAATTACGATTACTTAATTTTGAAGCTGTGATTAACTTGATTAAAATTTTTAATCGTTTGACAGCCCTAAAATAACGTTATGATCACTACAGTTAATGCTTTTGAAGACTTGTAATTTTTTTAATACTATCTATCTATCTATCTATCTATCTATCTATCTATCTATCTATCTATCTATCTATCTATCTATCTATCTATCTATCACATAATAGTTAAGTGAATGGAATTTATACTGTACCTGTAAATTCATATTTTATGCTGTACAGCTGTTCTCTGCTTAATGCAAATGGGACATACTGTATATTTTATAATTTAGATTTTGTATAATTTGCTACTCAATGCGTCTTATATGTTCTGATTTTAGGATGAGATATTTAGACTTGAATATGTAAAATTATTATGTACTGTGTTTAATTCAAGATGTCTCTGGTTGCACTATGAAATGCACTTTACCACGCATGCCGTGTGTCCATGTTACTTTGTCACCTTTTTCACCCCTAACCAATTTGCATGCCTTGTATATACATTCAACATACTGTACATAAGTACTGTATTTGTTTATTATAACAATAAATCAACAAGATGGCATTAACATTAACATTCCGTTAAAGCGATCCATGGATAGAAAGACTTGTAGTTCTTAAAAGATAAATGTTAGTCCAAGTTATAGAAATTTTATATTAAAACCCCTTTTAATGTTTTCGTTTGAATAAAATTTGTAAAATTTTCAATCAAAAAATAAACTAATAACTCGCCATTGTTGATGTCAAAAATTACACAATGGTCATGCTGAAACCTATAAAATCAGTCGTACCCAAGCGCCAGCAGCGGGCGACAAAACACAAGTAACAAGTGGACATGACTGTGCTGTCATTTTAACCTGTTTGAGCGGGGCATGTGCGTTAATTGCGTCAAATAAATTTTAAAAATTAATTACCGCCCGTTAACGCGATAATTTTGACAGCCCTAGTTTTGACCCTGATGGAGTAATTTTACCATGTCGTACTGAATAAATGCATTTTTATTATTTCAAATTCCATTTAGCACAAGACTTGTTATTTGTCATGACCATACCATTTATTTAGCAATTGGGGAAAAATACTTCGATAAAAAAAAAAACAATATCTTGTAAAGATATAGAGCAGAAAGAGAAAAATTAATTACAGTTACAAATTACTTCTCCCAAAAAGTAATTGCGTTAGTAACTCAGTTACCTGAATGTAAAAGTAATTAGTTACTTGGCAAAGTAACTGAAGATAAATGAAGATAAAAGAAAAAAAAACAGGTCACACAATACGAAGTTTAAAGGGTTTTTGGGACAATTGGCTCTAGCCCAATTCTTTACCCTAAACTTAACTAGACACTGGGGTATTGCGGATAGTGCGATAACTAGATAGTAACCTTTGCTATGTGTGGAAATCATTTAGTGTTCTGAATCAACCGTTAAAAGTTGCTCCCGTTATTGCATTAGTTCCCTTCAGTCTACTTTCGACATGTGTACGTTTTAAAACTGTTTCATCATTTAAAGATAGATTTAAGTCAAGATTTTGCCAATTTAGGATCATTTTAGATAAAAGGTTACTTAGGTTCGCTAGGAAGGTCCACTACAACAGAGCCTTTCTGAGAAGTCTACTGTTTTAAGATGGCGGCTTTTTAGCATCTAGTTTTGTAGATATGTTGCTAATACCACCGTGTCTGTCATTTGCATCTCGTTCTATAATATATGATTTCTACCGTAGCATTATGTGGGCATAGTTTGTAGGCTATCGGCTACAGTCAGGTATTATTGGAGCCACCTAGTATCACGTCTGCAATGGCGTCCCCATGAGTCCGTCTCTCTCAGACCTCAGTAACGGTAACGGCGTTGCCAAGATGAGAAAAGTTACTCACGACTGAAAAAAATAACGCCGTTATATTCAGTGTTGTTAATCTTACTGAAAAAAAGTAATTAATTATAGTTACAAATTACTTCTCCCAAAAAGTAATTGCGTTAGTAACTCAATTACCTGAATGTAAGAGTAATTAGTTACTTGGCAAAGTAATTGGTGATAATTACTTTTTTTTTTTTTCCCCCCTCAAAAAAAAAAAAAAAAAAAAACATTAGCCACACTATGTGAAGTTTTTTGTGAAGGTTTTTGGTACAATTGGCCCGAGCCCAATTCTTTACCCAAATTTACCCTTTACCCTGAATCAACTGTTAAAAGTTGTTAAAATTGCTCCCATTATTGCATTTGTTCCCTTCTCTCTACTTTCGACATATGAAAGTTTTAAAACTGTTTCATCATTTAAAGATAGATTCAAGTCAAGATTTTGCCGATTTAGAAGTATTTTAGATAAAAAGTTACTTAGGTTCGCTAGGAAGGTTCTCTACAACAGAGCCGTCCTAAAAAGTCTACTGCTTTAAGATGGCGGCTGTCTACTAACGCATTTAGTGCCATGCAGTGTTGTTAATTTTACTTTAAAAAAGTAATTAATTACAGATACAAATTACTTCTCCCAAAAAGTAATTGTGTTAGTAACTCAGTTACCTGAATGTAAGAGTAATTAGTTACTTGGCAAAGTAACTAGTGATTTTTTTTTTTTTTCCTCAAAAAAAAAAAAAAAAAAACACACAGGTCACACAATATGAAGCTTAAAGGGTTTGGGGGACAATTGGCCCTAGCCCAATTCTTTACCCTCCACTTAACTAGACACAAGGGTATTGCGATAACTAGCTAGTAACCTTTGCTATATGTGGAAGTCATTTAAAGTTGTGAATCAATCGTTAAAGTTGTTAAAATTTCTCCCGTTATTGCATTAGTTCCCTTCTGTCTACTTTAAACATGTGTAAGTTTTAAAACTGTTTCATCATTTAAAGATAGATTTAAGTTAAGATTTTGCCGATTTAGGGGCATTTTAGATTTTAAAAAAATACTTAGGTTCGCTAGGAAGGATCTCTACATCAGGGCCTTCCTAAGTTCCTGAGAGGTCTACTGCTTTAAGATGGCGGCTGTTTACAAACGCATGTAGTCCTTAAAACATGTTGGCAATGCAGCAGTGTCTGTCAATTGCATCTAGTTCTATAATATGATATCTACCGTGTCATGTGGGCGTAGTTTGTCGGCTATGGCTGCAGTCAGGTATTATTGGAGCCACCTACCATCGCGGTTGCAACGGCGTCTTCCCCACTCCTGCTCTGCTCTCGTCCCCGTGAGTCCGGTTCTCTCAGACTTTTTTTTAATTCAACCAACTTAGTAACGCATAGTAACGCACGCCTTTCCCGCCTCAGTAACGGTAACGGCGTTGCCAAGATGAGAAAAGTAATTAATTAGATTACTCATTACTGAAAAAAATAACGCCGTTAGTAACGCCGTTATATTGTAACGCCGTTATTAACAACACTGGTTATATTCTAACGCCGTTATTAACAACACTGGTAGAGAAACTGAAAAAAAATCACATTTTTTGATGAAACCATTACCCTGCCGACGTCATCCACCTGTTGGGGATGCTAGAGCCCTGTAATGGTAGGCGTGGCTAAACGGCGCATTAAAAGACTAATTTCTCGTCATCTGTGCTTTGCCAAATTGTTGTATATAGTCAAATTGTCTCAAAATATGATTCTAAAGCACATAATAATGCTATTTAGAACTTTTTTTTATCCTGTTGTACGCACTTTAAGTGTCATCAGTCAAATTATGTCAGTATAGTAACTCCATTGATGTCAAGCTTGGATCTTTCACATCCATTCAAAGAGAGATATTTTGCCGGATGACACAAAATGACATGTCATAAGCATTCATTAATGCTCATGGCAGTGTCATGTCATAATTATGATGGTCTTATGAAAGTCTTATGGTACCACTGTCAAATCGTGTTACCAAATTCCATAACTAGCAATTAATGAAACATCTAGAACATTAACTGCATACATTTTGATGTTATTTACATCTGTAGCGCAGCAATGCGTACTAGGAGGCATGTCGGACGACAAAAATGTTGACAGCAGGTGGCAGCAGAGGTTGACTGTCTCCCAACAACAGTGATGACCAAATGAAGCAATGAAGCTTTGCAGCCAACTGGTTCAAAGCTTCATGGTGGTTCATTTGGTCTTATGACAGTCTTATGATGCCGCTGTCAAATAAAAGTGTTACCAGTTGATATCTTCTGATGTAAATATCCCATAATACAGTGAGGACAGCTGCGGCTTATAGTCCAGTGCAACTTATCTAAGAAAAAAATGCCGTTATCGTGTCAAATCTGGTGGGTGACGGCTTGTAGTCAGGTACGCCTTATAGTGCGAAAATTCCGGTATTCTCCCTGCCGCCTCATGACGTCCCGAGTCGAGGTCAGCAGCACCCCACCGCTTTCCTCTCCTGAGACGCCGGATGGTGGACCAGTATTTCCTCAAAGCCGTCCAGAGGTCTTTTTTTTTTTTTTTTTTTTTGAATACATGTGAATAAAGTACTAGTATTGGGGACTCTGTTTTGTTAAAAAATGCCCAAGTCAAATTTTTAAAGCAAAGGAGAAAAAGATCACTTACTTTCCATCTGTGATTTAGAATCTGTGTTTTGTGAACATGGGCTGAATTCCACAAAGAATACTTGGAACGCTGAAAAAAAAAAAAATGATTTGATTTACTTGATTAAATATTTGTAACATTTTTCCACAATCAATTATTAAATTTGACTTAACACTGATGCCAGGTGGATGATTTTGGTGGTTAAATTGGATAAAAGCTTTTTCTATACTTTGCAATCTGTATTTGTACAACACTAATCAAGCAAAAACTATGTGTTCACAATTGACTGAAAGACGGAAACTCCTTAAAGTATAAAATATGAAAAAGCACATTTAATTCTAGGGGGAGATTATAATGATGCTCCAAATGATCTTATAGATCGAATAGCAGTAAGAACTACTCAACACTCCAGATTAGGGATGGGAATCGAGAACCGGTTTCCATACAGAACCGATTCTGTGTATTTCAATTCCATGGAATTGTTTGGCAGCTTAGCTAATGATTCTCTTATCGATCCCAACCAGCATGGACTACGTCACGTTATTTACACATGTTACACACATTCGATTCAGCAATTAAGACTACATGATTACTCAAAGAATGACCACTCTCCAAGTACCGTAATTTTCGGACTATAAGCCGCTACTTTTTTCCTTCATTTTGAATCCTGCAGCTTATAGTCCAGTGCGGCTTATTTGTTGATTTATTTTTTTTGGGGCGGGGGGTGTTAATAGGCCTCCTAGCATGCATTGCAGCACTATAGATGTAAATAACAATCAAAATGCATGTTCTGTGCTAATTATTTATTCAGTTACTGTTCCAGTTGTTTCATTAATTGCTTGTTATGGTATTTGGTAACACTTTATTTGAGAGCAGCGTCATAAGACTGTCATAAGACCGTCATAATTATGACATGACACTATCATGGGCATTACTGAATGCTCATGACAGTTGTCATTAAGTGTCATCTGGCAAATTATGTTACTAACTCCATTTATGTCCAGCTTGTATCGCTTACATCCATTCAAAAGTGAGATAATTTGCCGAACAACACTAAATGACATCTGTTATAAGCATTCATTAATGCCCATGACAGTGTCATGTCATAATGACAGTCTCATGGCGCCACTGTCAAAGTGTTAACAAATAACATAACTAGCACTAATGAAACAACTGGAACAATAACTGCATAAATTATTAGCACAGAACATGAATTTTGATTGTTATTTACATCTGTTGCGCTGCAATGCATGCTAGGAGGCATGTTGGACAACAACAGTGTTGACAGCAGGTTGCAGAAGAGATTGACTGTCTCCCCCAAGGGAGGAGTGATGGCCAAATGAAGCTTCTAGAAGCAATGAAGCTGCCAATTGGTTCAAAGGTTCATGGTGGTTCATTTGGTCTTCTGACCGTCGTATTAAGTGTTACCGGTTAATATCTTATGGTGTAAATACTCCATAATACAGTGAGGACAGCTGCGGCCTATAGTCCAGTGCGGCTTATCTATGAACAAATACCGTTTTTGTGTCACATTTGGTGGGTTGCGGCTTATAGTCAGGTGCGCCTTATAGTGCGAAAATTACGGTATACTCTGTAAAGTCGTTGCTGAGTCAATTTACATTGGTTTTCACAGGCCAGGAGACTAAAAGAAATGGTTATTTAAAAAAAAAAAAAAAAAGGTCTATTAATGGGTCTATCGCAAGGGCGTCGGTTTGTCTCAACATTGGTAGGGACAATATGGCATAACCTGTATCTACACTTTTTGCTGGGGACAGCACATTCTTAATGATCAATGCAAAATAAATCTGTATTGACTTCTACTAACTTTTGTTTGTATTGGTTCAGCCTACAGCGTTCAATTCAAACCTTTGTTTTCAAAGAATGACTTAAGAAACATTTTGCAAACTTCCAGAAAAAATGTCTGGATTTTATGAGCAAATTTAAATTGTCATTATTCGAACATAAATTATATTAACATATACAATGAATACAAGCTTGTTAATTGTCTCTTAATTATCCAGGAATGCAAAAACAAAATAAACATTTGTCTTTAGACCACTCAACATTTGCCACGTTTACATGGAGCCAAATATTCCAATTACAATCGGAATATTTGTTCAAACCGAATAAATGTGTTCCATATAAACACCTCATTCAGAATGAACAGGCCCAAACCGAATGGAATTTCATTCCGATTCACAGGGGTGGAATATTCCTTTTCCCAAACCGATTAGAAGTAAAATTATATCATGTAAACAGGGAAGCGGAATGGTGTCTGGTTGCGTTCTTTCTGCGCATGCTCCGTACTGACATGGTGACGTCACTTGGTGACGTAAGTAACGTCACTTGCAACATGGCTTCCAAGCACACGCACAGCGCACCCACACAACTTTTTAAATGAACGGCGTATCATTCTGAAGTTTTGTTTCCACTCGAAAAGTTAAAACAGCAGCTGATCTGACGATCGATCTCCATGTTTTGCAACGTGACGCTTTGTTTTGATTAATCTGCGCATGTCAGACGGCAGTTGTCAAACGTCCTTTCGGAATAAAGGCAGTCACATGTAAACGCTGGATCGGAATAGATGAAATGACATGTAAACAGCTGATGTGAAATTTCCATTCGGAATGATTTGAATCGGTATGAATAAAAGTCAGCATATAAACGTGGCTACTGTCTAAATAAAAAAATATATATACAGTGGGGCAAATAAGTATTTAGTCAACCACTAATTGTGCAAGTTCTCCCACTTGAAGAGATTAGAGAGGCCAGTAATTGTCAACATAGTTAAACCTCAACTATGAGAGACAGAATGTGGGAAAAGAAAACCTAGAAAATCACATTGTTTGATTTTTAAAGAATTTATTTGCAAATCATGGTGGAAAATAAGTATTTGGTCAATACCAATAGTTCATCTCAATACTTTGTTATAGAGATGTCCCGATCGATCGGCCTCCCAATCGATCGGGTCCGATCACGTGATTTTCAAAGTATCGGAATCGGTAAAAACTTATCAGCCATGCCTTTTTTTAATATATATGTATTTTATTAATCGTTTTCTAATTGTATTTAACGTTACAGACATAAGATGTTACACTCATCCAGAGTCTTTAATTTAGGCTTAGCATAGGGTTATCATAAATGTCCCAAAAACGATAGCATAAACTTGACTAATAAATGAGTCACGTGGAAGCATTTATGTTATTAGTACTTACGCTGTAAAGCCCTTTCACTCGATGCCACACTCGATCTGATGTGTAGTTACTTTATCTATATAGAGAGGTATATAGCAACTATGATTGAATAGTGTGTTTTCTTAACGTTTATGTAATAACTGTCATGTAATTAAATTATTGCTAAAGTCCTTCCTCTGTTTGGAATTATCATGGGAAACGTTGTGAAGTTGTTAGATGGCAAGAATTCATTGTCTCTACCCTATATTTTATTTCCCAAAGCAGAGATGATATATCCATTCTTAGCATGACTTACAGTCATGGTTTTCCCATCATGGTTCCACTTTCCCATCATGCCTTGGGGCATGCTGCAGTATCTGAACTGAAAGCTCAACAAATACACTAGATGGCAGTATTTAGTCACAATACACAGAGTCCCAAGTCTTTCTATCCGTGGATCCCTCTCACAGAAAGAATGTTAATAATGTAAATGCCATCTTGAGGATTTATTGTCATAATAAACAAATACAGTACTTATGTAAAAACATGATCGGAACAACCCTACTTTGTTATGTACCTTTTGGTGGCAATAACGGAGGCCAAATGTTTTCTGTAACTCTTCACAAGCTTTTCACACACTGTTGTTGTTATTTTGGCCCATTCCACCATGCAGATCTCACTTTAGAGCAGTGATGTTTTGGGGCTGTCATTGGGCAACACGGACTTTCAACTCCCTCCATAGATTTTCGATGGGTTTGAGATCTGGAGACTGGCTAGGCCACTCCAGGACCTTGAAATGCTTCTTACGAAGCCACTCCTTTGTTGCCCTGGCTGTGTGTTTGGGATCATTGTCATGCTGAAAGACCCAGCCACATCTCATCTTCAATGCCCTTGCTGATGGAAGGAGATTTCCACTCAAAATCTCTCGATACATGGCTCCTATTCATTCTTTCCTTTACACCAGACATGTCCAAAGTCCGGCCCGGGGGCCAAATGCGGCCCGCGGTCAAATTTCATCCGGCCCCCAGCCTCTGTCATAAAATCAATAACGTCTGGCCCGCACACAGACCTAATAAATTGGTCAGCAGTACTGCTACCAGCATATGAAGTTGCTTCCACTCTAAATGCTGCTCCTCATTTACCCACTAAAAAGCAGCAGTACTCTAAGCAACATTACCCCGTGTGACCCTTTACTCCCAATTTTCTAAAATGGCGAGAATCCACCAAAAAAAAGAAAGTTGACTGCGACGGCCGACGCTTCAAGGATAGGTGGAAATTTGAATATTTCTTCACTAAAATACACAACAACTGTGTCTGCCTCATTTGCAAAGAGACAGTCGCTGTTTTTAAAGAGTGCAATGTGAGGCGATATTACCAATCAAGACACGCTGACATGTACGACAGGATTACAGGGGAGATAGGTAGCGAAAAATTGAAGCAACTTGAAGTTTAATTTTACAGCAGCAGTATTTCGCAAGAGCCGAGAGATGTAAGAGAGCGCCACAAAGGCTAGTTGCGAGATGGTTGAAATTATCAATTAAAAAAAAAAAAAATAAAGCAAATGTGACACACATTATGGCTAAAATTTGCTAAATATATTGTTCTACATAAAGGACGTCAGTCAAGGTCGGCCCCCCACATTTTTACCACTCCAAATCTGGCCCCCTTTGCAAAAAGTTTGGACACCCCTGCTTTACACAGATCAGTCGTCCTGGTCCCTTTGCAGAAAAACAGCCCCAAAGCATCATGTTTCCACCCCCATGCTTCACAGTGGGTATGGTTCAATTCAGTATTCTTTTTCCTCCAAACAAGAGTTTCTACCAAAAAGTTCTATTTTGGTTTCATCTGATTATAACACATTCTCCCAGTCCTCTTTTGGATCATCCAAATGCTCTCTAGCGAACCGCAGACGGGCCTGGACGTGTACTTTCTTCAGCAGGGGGACACGTCTGGCAGTGCAGGATTTGAGTCCCTGGCGGCGCATTGTGTTACTGATAGTAGCCTTTGTAACTGTGGTCCCAGCTCTCTGTAGGTCATTCACTAGGTCCCCCCGTGTGGTTCTGGGATTTTTGCTCACCATTTTTGATATCATTTTGACGACATGGGGTGAGGAGGGAGTTGAAAGTCCGTGTTGCCAAATACTTATTTTCCACCATGATTTGCAAATAAATTCTTTAAAAATCAAACAATGTGATTTTCAGTTTTTTTTTCATATTCTGTCTCTCATGGTTGAGGTTTACCCATGTTGACAATTAAAGGCCTCTCTAATATTTTCAATTGGGAGAACTTGCACAATTAGTGGTTGACTAAATACTTGTTTGCCTCACTGTATATAACAGAAAATACCTCTTTGTCAAGGTATAACGAAAAAAAATAGATAAAAAATGGAGCCGTCCTTCAGGTAAAACACTACTGCTTTTGTCCACAATCACAGCCGAACCCAACAAAACAATCAAATCTCCTGTGGGCTGCTTTATGACCACATAAATGAAATAAAAAGTAAACTTGGGAAGAAGAGGCTAAAACTCAGTTCACTGCGATTCTCACAGTCTAATTATCATTAACAGAAGAAAACACAAACAGGAGGACACTTCTAAGCAGCTACCTACTCGAGTTTTGAAGGTTAGCAAGTTCACAAAGTTTAATGTTATGCTTACTATGCTGCAGGTCTGACTTTTAGTAGCAAAATTAGTGGCGTGTTCCTACTTCCACAACATTGACGTCTTTTTGCATGTCTTACAGTGGCTGCCGCTGGCTGAAAAAACAACTAATATCCCTAAGTCATCAGCCAATCAAATGTGCGTTGAGGAGGGAAAAAATGGACCGGCACATTCAACAAATGAAAGGAGGTACATGTATGTCTGAACCAGGGGTCGTGTTAACCGAATATTTTCCGTCATTGACCGGTTTTTTAAAACGGTGACGGAAAAAACTGAAGTCCACCCGTCATTTTGGCTGGTTGCAATTCACACCCTAGACCACAGGGTGGCGAGTGAGCATATTAATTAGCTATTGTCTCTCTTGATGCATGACGTCGTTGGCCTTACTCAGAAAAATGTCAAGGCAACTGAGCGTCCGAACTAAGGCTACGTTCTACAGGTCTTAATGCACGAATCCGATTTTTTCGTGTTTTTCCGACTCGAGTGAGGCATTAACTTGACGGTCTGAACGTGACAAGTCGCATAGAACAGGACCATTTCAAATCCGATCTGGGTCACTTTCGTATGTGGTCTAAATCCCATCTGGGCCACATTTTTCCAGACTGTCGCGGCGGTCTGTACTGTCCAGTCCCGCAAATCCGATTTAATGCAGCAATTACGTCATCAAAAAGCGAGAGACGGTACGGTAGCTACGGTAGCGATGCAGCAGTGCGTTATTAGCGCCTAGCTTGCCTTGAACACGGCTTTTTAGGAAGGGTCGGACTTGACAACAGTCATAAAAAATATAAAAATAGGTTTGAGGATAAGCCTGAGAATGATTGGTTTTCTCTCTGCTCCGTATAAGCAATATTTCAACATTGCTTACACGGCCGAGAGTCGGGGCAAACTGCCCGTATGCGTGTGTGACATGCACGAACAGTGCGTGCATGCTATCGATCCATATACTTTGAATATAAGCCTAAACGGGGATTATATATGCCTGTTATTTGTGTCCTCTTTTTAACAGCAACAAGCCTATGGCTACGTTCATACTACAGGTCTTAATGCACGAATCCGATTTTTTGTCATATCTGCGCACTAATTCGCAGTCCGACATGCCCTGAGCAAGACGACCCGCATGCGCAGAAGCATCAAAACAAATGACCATACAATCACACATGCTGCCTGTCATCCGTCATTCCAGGGATATCATATTTTGCTTATTAAAAAGAGGACACAAATAACAGGCATAAATAATCCCTGTACAGGTTTATATTCAAAGTATATGGATCGATAGCATGCACGCACTGTTCGTGCATGTCACACACACATACGAGCAGTTTGCCCCGACTCTCGGCCGTGTAAGCGATGTTGAAATATTGCTTATATGGAGCAGAGAGAAAACCGATCATTCTCAGGCTTAGGGCCCAAATGCACCGCATGCGTGATCGTTGCAGTTCCGGTCCGACTCCGGCAAAAAATAGCGCCGGGGCCAATCCGTTCCATTATATCCTATTGTTCAACGTATACCGGCCGCGTCAGTGCTCCGGATTGACTGCGAACCACCTCCGGGGTGCCGCATGCCCGCCGGATGGTATAGGTTATTTTCTATTTTTGCCGGACACGCATCCGACAAAATGGGCAGAGCTGGGCCTGACCTCAAAAGCCCAGGTGCCTAATCACGGTTTAAACACGAGCGAAGATGGATGATGAGCACTTCATCATGGAGGTGGAAAGTCACAAAGTGATATACGATGCAGCAGATCATTACTATAAGGACAGCATAAAAAGCGAAACTGCAAAGTGTCCTATTATGTGTGTTTTTCTGGCAATGATATCAAACACACGACGTGCTAAGCAAAAAAAAAAAAAAAGCAGCGTATCTGGAAGTGGTTCCACTGCAGAAATTCTCATGCCCGGCGCACAAACAATCTCGGTTTGTATACAGAGTCGAGGGGGAAAAGTACGAAAGAGAAAAAAGAGACACCCACAAGTTTCGACCTGGTGGTCTATTCAAGACGTTTCTCTTTCTTTCCTACATTTCACTTGACCCTTCGTAGAAAAAACAACAGTGAAGGAGAAAAGATATCGTCATCACACACACATAATTGTTTGCATTAGTCTAACACATATATAGCCTAACACATACATATGGTACAGGTTTTCGTAGGCACCGTCTAACTGTTTGCATTAGTCTAACACACGTAATATAATTAATCAGGAAATAGTATCATTTTCATATTTACGGTAGGACTACACTACTAATATAAAATAAATAGCACACCATAGTTTAAAGAAATAGAAGAGATACACAATGCCGTCTTATCACAAGATTGACGCACCAACTCGTGTAATCAGCTCTCCCAGCAAACTCCAAGGACAAAGCGCCTTGTCCTAAAATAAGTAGAACCAGCCCGGACAGCAAAGTTGATAGCGGGCGTCCCAATCCGCGCACGAACCTAAGCCGCCCAAAACCGGCCACAGAGGGGATGGCCCAAAAGCAACGCCCAGAAACGCCTTCGACAAGGCCCGCCTCAGCAAACACTTTAAAAAGACTGGACACTGAGATAACAGAGATTTTTTCTGCTCGGAAACATATAGCCTTGTTTTGGATTCAGAATTGTCCCTCCGTCGTCTGTTTTTGCCTTGTTTTTACCATTGTCGACGAATAAATTGTCAACCTGTTTTCGGTGAGTGTTCTTCAAGCTTTTGAAACATGGAGTCAGTACAAAGGGTTAAAATAAGAGGACGCGCGAGATTCGGCCTTCCCGGCGGGCGCACGCGGGGTAGCGTCAGCCGAGCGGCACTTGTTTTGGTTGGTGCTGTCCGCGGGTGCGTCTGGGCCGGGGGGGCGAATTTCAACAACAGTTTGCGCTGGGCACATGAATCTGCAGTGTTGAGACACCAATTCCAACGTTGTTTTCTTAGTTCGTGTCGTATATAATTCGCTATCCATTTTATAAATATGACAGATTATTTATCAGTTGTTTATAACAGCTCTATGAGATGTTATGTGCCATAAATTTTAAATGTGCACAAAGATATAAACGCGCCGACACAAACAAGGGCATAATAGCCCTCCTTCCCTCCACACACGGAGCCCTGATCTCAACATGATGCAGTCAATCTGGAATTAAGAGACAGACACAACTAAAATATTGTAGCGTCGCCGGTGTTGTGCCGACCAGGGCTGTCATCGGTGGGTTAATTTATGCACCAACGCAGTTACGCCGGGCTGTCATTGGTGTGCTGGTGCACCAGCGCGACTCTCCGATTGGTGGACTAGATAGCGTCAGTGTAAATACAGTGGGGAGAACAAGTATTTGATTCACTGACAATTGGCAGTGTATCAAATACTTGTTCTCCCCACTGCAGTTGTGTTTTTGCATTGGTGAGGTGGCGGGAAGTTAATAAAGAAAAAGAGGAAAAGGCAATGAAGCTCGTGTGTTGTTTTCGCGGCCAAACTTCCGCTTAGCAAACGTTACAATATCAATATGCAAGGAAAAAAATGTGCTCTCTCTCTGCTTCTCTGATGAGTACACACTACAGACTCCGTGTGTTTGTCGTTGTTTTAAATGGCACATTATCGCGTGCGGGGACGGAGTTGGCGGACCGCAGCCGTGCAGCAGCCGGTATGATTTGCCAGTTTTTGACAGACTGCGTGGCACGCAGTCAACACTGAACCGGAACCGCAACGATCACGCATGCGGTGTACTTGGGCCTTTATCCTCAAACCCTTTTTTTTTTTTTTTTTTGATGACTTGTCAAGTCCGACCCTTCCTAAAAAGCCGTGTTTAAGGCAAGCTAGGCGCTAATAACGCACAGCTGCTTGATGTGTGATGGCGCGGTGTGGATTCTCTGTTAAGCTTGTTCGGACAGAATATTAATTAAAGATGAATGAAAACTAAATACTATTGAATATGTCATTATTAACATTTTAAAAATTTCAGTGACGGGTAAAAATAGATTATGACCGGATTTTTATGACCCTGTCAGTCAAAATGACAGAAAACGAAAAAGTCTAGCGCAACCTCTGGTCTGAACATAATGAAAAAAAAAAATCACTTAATAATGGTGGGGTCAATTACAACAATTAAAACATATGGAAAGACAATCTAATTGATCTATTTAACTGAAGTCATTATATAACGCAAATGAGGTTGCTTAAAAGTTGGTAGGGACAATTTGAGCATCCTAAAAAGTTGGTAGTGTTTTGTCCCTACCATCCCTATGCAAACCTACGCCCTTGGTCTATCGTATTCCTCGTCAAATACTCTGTAAGAAAAATATAACATACATGCATCTAAAATAATCCTAAATGATTGTATTAGCAATTTTAATACTCCTGTTAGCAAGGTTCCTTGGGTATGCGTTCGTTCCCTTAGCAACCGGTCAGTTACTCCCTGTTATTGTCCTACGTCATGCGCGCTGCGTATTCTGGGACCGAGAATAGGCATAAGGTGCACATTTCGAGCAGAGTGCAGCGACCTGTTAATTTGTGTGCGTCTATGAATGAATGTTAGTATTTCCTCTTCATGTCAAAGTTTTTATGATGAGTTAGAGCTGTTATCAGCGCGACCGTTTCATGTTTTTACTGTTACGTCGGCTGGTTGCTCCCGCTCGACCTCGCTGCGTCGAGGAGAGTGTTGTTTACATTATATTCGCGTTGCACATTGGTGTTAAGAGGGAATGTGTTAGTTTAGCATCTTAAGATGATGTTGTACATCCATATGAGTGTGAGTAAAGTGCTTAGTTTTCTTCAATTTTATGGCCAAGACCACCGCACGTGCACGCAGCGTGCTTCCGGGTTGTGCGCGCGCAATCGTGCCCCACCCACCTTTGAAATTCACTGTTGAAATTTTTGTGAATAAATGCTTATTGTGTTACATTTGCACAGTGTAAGCATCTTTGTTACTTTACATGCAGGAATCAGAAAAAGTTCAACTCACCACGCTCAAGCTCCTCCGCTTGGTGAAACGTCCAAAACAAGCGTTGCATTCTTTCGACCTTGTATGAGAAGTGTATGAATTTTCCAAATATGTGCTGAGCGCTTTTGAAGGGTTTTGGCCATTGGCACATGAAATAAATAAATAAATAAATAAATAAATAACCAAACTTAACGTAACTGGCGCCAATGGCAGCCAATAGCGTTGCGAGCAGTGTTGTTAATCTTACTGAAAAAAAGTAATTATAGTTACAAATTACTTCTCCCAAAAAGTAATTGCGTAAGTAACTCAATTACCTGAATGTAAGAGTAATTAGTTACTTGGCAAAGTAATTGGTGATAATTCCTTTTTTTTTTCTCCTCAAAAAAAAAAAAAAAAAAATTTGGCCACACTATGTGAGGTTTTTTGTGAAGGTTTTTGGTACAATTGGCCCGAGCCCAATTCTTTACCCTAATTTACCCTTTACCCTGAATCAACTGTTAAAAGTTGTTCAAATTGCTCCCATTATTGCATTAGTTCCCTTTTCTCTACTTTCGACATATGAAAGTTTTAAAACTTTCATCATTTAAAGATAGATTCAAGTCAAGATTTTGCCGATTTAGAAGTATTTTAGATAAAAAGTTAGTTAGGTTCGCTAGGAAGGTTCTCTACAACAGAGCCGTCCTAAAAAGTCTACTGCTTTAATATAGCGGCTGTTTACTAACAGATTTAGTGCCATGTCTGTCATTTTGCATCTAGTTATATCTATATACAGTACATGTGATATCTACCATGTCTACCATATCTACCATAACATGCGGGCGTAGTTTGTAGGCTATCGGCTACAACAGGTATTATTGGAGCTACCTAGCATCGCGTTTACTCGGCGTCACAACTTTCTTGCCTCCTCCCCACTCCTGCTCTGCTCTGTCGTCTCGGTGAGTCCGTTTCCCTCAGACTTTTCGACCAATATAGTAACGCATAGTAACGCATGCCTTTCCGTTGCCAAGATGAGAAAAGTAATTAATTAGATTACCCACTACTGAAAAAAATAACGCTGTTAGTAACGCCGTTATTAACAACACTGGTTGCGAGTTCCGCCAAGTGGCAGCCAATGGCGATACGAGTTGCGTCTTAAGTACATCCTTCAATTTCTGACATTTTTTGAAATGGCAGCCAATAGCGTTCCAATTTCTTGGAATGGCAGCCAACAGCATGG
Organism: Corythoichthys intestinalis; assembly: GCF_030265065.1. Lineage (NCBI taxonomy): Eukaryota > Metazoa > Chordata > Actinopteri > Syngnathiformes > Syngnathidae > Corythoichthys > Corythoichthys intestinalis. The sequence goes on along the minus strand of NC_080397.1, from coordinate 60,031,348 downwards.
CTGAGTTACACTAAAGTGGCATCATTTCGGACGACCTCGGACAAAGGATAGATTGCAATTTTCAGACGACAGCCTCCAACAAAATAATTGAAAACAGTGAGTTTATTTCAAAGTTAAGGCTTTTACCTTGTTATTAAAACAATAATCTGTGTTTTTGTACTTTTTAAGAAGGTAAACCATAAACTTCATAATGTAATTGACGGGACACAGGGCCGATAAAAAGGGAGCCTTCATTGTTGGCAAAGCCGTCAAAGCTGACCGATTGGAATCACAGACAAAGAGCTTTTTTTGTTGAAAAGTCTTGTGAATAAATGCTTACATCCCTGAATTCTTTATAGATATGGATGTAAAACAGTCCCGATTCTTGGTTTAAAGCAAAAAAAACGTGCAGGTAGCATTTATTTTACACAAATATCTCAAATGTGCGGCTCGTCTTTAAGTTCACTGTGGCGCCGCCTTACCACGGCAAAGCGCTTTTTATGTTGATTTTCTTGTGAATAAATTCTTAAATCCCTGAACTCTTGATAGATATGGACGTAAAACAGTCTCGATTCTTGGTTAAAAGCAAAAAAACGCGCAGGTAGCATTTATTTATGTAAATATGGCGAATGCGCAGCTCGTCTTTGAAGTTCACTGCAGCGGCGCCTTCTCACAACAAAGATCTTTTTACGTCGAAGTTCTCGTGAATTAATGCTTAAATCCCTGAATTCTTTAAAGATATGGACGTAAAACAGTCTCGATTCTTTGTTAAAAGCAAAAATACAAAAAAAATACAAAAAAAAAAAAAACGGATATGGACGTAAAACAGTCTCGATTCTTTGTTAAAAGCAAAAAAAAAAAAACATGCCGGTAGCATTTATTCTATATAAATATTGCGAACTATGATGCCAATACCTTAGCGGCTGACTTTTCCATTTTTTTCACGTTTCAAAATGCATGCATGGTACAAAAAATATAATATAATAAAAATATAATAAAATATAATAATTACCTTGAACCAAATACCGCTTCGACGAGGACGGACCGCATTCATACGAATGGCTGGCTGTAAAGTAAGGAGATAAGTTGATGAAAAAAATGATCCCTTTAGAATTTTCAATAGTCTGTATTCGATCAAAGGCGCTTTATGATGTATATGTTGAGCTTTATTTGTACAGTGTATTTAGTCAACCACTAATTGTGCAACTTCTCCCACTTGAAAATATTAGAGAGGCCTTTAATTGTTATCATGGTTAAACCTTAACCATGAGAAACAGAATGTGGAAAAAAAACCAAAATCATATTGTTTGATTTTTAAAGAATTTATTTGCAAATCATGGTGGAAAACAAGTATTTGGTCAATACCAAAAGTTCATCTCAATACTTTGTTATGTACCCTTTGTTGGCAATAACACAGGCCAAATGTTTTCTGTAACTCTTCACAAGCTTTTCACACACTGTTGCTGGTATTTTGGCCCATTCCTCCATTCAGATCTCCTCTAGAGCAGTGATGTTTTGGGGCAACACGGACTTTCAACTCCCTCCGCAGATTTTCTATGGGGTTGAGACCTGGAGACTGGCTAGGCAACTCCATGACCTTGAAATGCTTCTTACGAAGCCACTCCTTTGTTGCCCTGGCTGTGTCTTTGGGATCTTTGTCATGCTGAAAGACCCAGCCACGTCTCATCTTCAATGGCCTTGCTGATGGAAGGAGATTTTCACTCAAAATCTCTCGATACATGGCCCCACTCATTCTTTCTTTTACACAGATCAGTCGTCCTGGTCCCTTTGCAGAAAAACAGCCCCAAAGCATGATGTTTCCAGCCCCATGCTTCACAGTGGGTATGGTGCAATTCAGTATTCTTTTTCCTCCAAACTAGAGAACCTGTGTTTCTACCAAAAAGTTCTATTTTGGTTTCATCTGACCATAACACATTCTCCCAGTCCTCTTCTGGATCATCCAAATGCTCTCTAGCGAACCGCAGACGAGCCTGGACGTGTGCTCTCTTCAGCAGGGGGACACATCTGACAGTGCAGGATTTGAGTCCCTGGCGGCGCATTGTGTTACTGATAGTAGCCTTTGTTACTGTGGTCTTAGCTCTCTGTAGGTCATTCACTAGGTCCCCCCGTGTGGATCTGGGATTTTTTCTCCCCGTTCTTGTTACCATTTTGACGCCACTGGGTGAGGAGGGAGTTGAAAGTCCGTGTTGCCCAACGACAGCCCCAAAACATCACTGCTCTAGAGATCTGCATGGAGGAATGGGCCAAAATACCAAGCTTGTGAAGACTTACAGAAAATGTTTGGCCTCCATTATTGCCAACAAAGGGTACGTAACATAGTATGGAGATGAACTTTTGGTATATACCAAATACTTATTTTCCACCATGATTTGCAAATAAATTCTTTAAAAATCAAACAATGCGATTTTCTGTTTTTTTTTTTCCCACATTCTGTCTCTCATGGTTGAGGTTTACCCATGTTGACAATTACTCTCTAATATTTTCAAGTGGGAGAACGTGCACAATCAGTGGCTGACTTGCCCTACTGTAGGTAGTAGACAAATGTGACAACAGTACAAAAAAGTACATGCCATTGCATTTTACTGAAGTACTTACTGCTAAGCCATTTAAAATGTGCCCGTCTTCTGAAGGACTCTGGAGACACAAGGTCTCTGATTCTGGAGCACACAAGAGCCATTGTGCATATGCCACGGTCATCTTCCTGAAGGACAATTTCTTCATGTATGTTGGCAGTCAAAACTTCTGGCAACACTAAAATATAGGTGAGCCGACAATGACAAACGTATCAAAATTTAATAACTGCAAAAACAAACGTTAAAAATACAATTGGCTTCTAATGACAATTACTAAACTCACTGTGCAATATTGCCTCATTGGGCCCTGCCTCTGATTACAATTACTACTATAGCAGTTATGTCCTCAATTTAAATCAAAGGAAATTACGACCAGGATTAGGCAGCTGTCAGTGTCATCCTCAATCTTTCAAAGAAAACATCATATACACCTGACATGCAGGTGAACGTTATTGCCAGGTAAGCAATCAATGGCGTACCGCAAGCAACACGTCACTTCCGCTCATTAATATTCATGACATTAGCTGCTGTTGCTAAGTAGGGACAAGCCACTGTTTGTCCCTACTATGAAATAAATGGAAATCGTGTACGAAGGAGATGTTTACAGCGCTAAACCTACCAATTCTCTCCGAGAATGATGCGCCAGGTGCCAAATTGACTGGCAAAGATGTGGCAGAACATAAAAATGTTCATTAAAGAGATGGCATTAGTGTCGAAGGCTGAAAAAGACGGTTAAAGCAATAAATGCATAAAATAAAATAAAAAAAGGGAAAAAAGACATTTTCACCAATTTCATGATCTGGGATGAAAAGACTAGACCAATGTAGGTAAATTTTGTTGCTTTGAAATTATAGGGGAAATAAGCAACCAATTTTTTAAGAGAAAGACCACAGTCAAAATCGAATTAACAAATTACATAAGAGGGGAGGAATTAAATTTGAGAACGTAAACAAACACGGGCATCGTGCCAAATGCAATTTATTATGCTGGGGAAATTGCTTATGTTATATGTTAAGAATAATACTCGAAAGATACAACGATAATTAGATAGAATCTAGAGATGAGTTACTTTAATTTCAGAATACTTTTCCAAGTCTACCGCCTATAAATACAATTTCCCCAGTATACGACAATTTTTATGTTTTCATTTTTAATTTTTGATCTTTTGATGAATTACCCTCATGTGATATTTTTCCATTGCTTTGGAGACCTTTATGGAACAGATTTTTTTTAAGGACTTGAATAATCTTTCAAAAAAAAAAAAAAAAAAAAAGGAGGAGTGGAGAAAGTGTTGTTTAGTTCCATGCCTGTGCTAACTGTATTTTTCATTTCTTTAAAGAATTTTTCTAAAAATTCTATTTTTATGTTGGGATTGCATTTTTTCATTTTTTATAAAATTTCTATATTTTCATATTTTATATTTGCCTGTTTGAAGGACATCGTTTAATTTGTGTAAAAAACAAAACAAAAAACTGGTTGGCTTGTAGTTATTCTATTGATCCTATTCACTGGTATGTTATTTTGCAATTATTTTCAGGGGACCTAATTGTTTCACAAAAGGGGAGAACGATACATATTTTGAACGACATAAGGAACAAAGGAAAAGGCATCAATTTCCAAGACATAAATATTTTAATTATTGCTAAGTGGCTTTGGTTTGGATCTGAATTGGACATGAGGGTTTGTAAACTGGAAATAATAAGACATATAAATGTTTTTGTGTTGATTGTTGCATTGGTTAACATTGAACAGTTTAAACTTGGAGTAGACAACCACACACCGTAGTAATGAATGTATAACTCCCATCTTTCGACAAAATTATTCCTTGTGACTAGGGTTGTTGACGATCAATATTATTTATTAAGCTTATTGTTAAAAAAGAAGAGTTAGAATCTCAAATAATGGTATTTAGACCACCATAGCGGTTAGTTTTTGATTTTGTCTAGATAATTGGGGTATCACACAAGTTGATGTAAATTGGGAATGATAACATGGACTGGGTATTCATAATGCACTTTGAGTAGTAGCTATGAGTGATATAGCCATGCTTACAATTGCAATTGTGGGCATGGCTAGAGGGGGTTAAGTGGGTCAAGATAACACCAACATTATTACTGAAAGTTAATATGGATGCGGAAAACTGTAAATTTTTATTGACTTGTACAGTCTTTTCAATTCTAAACATACAGTTCTTAGGCCCAACAAACAGTAAATTATTATAAACATAATACGATTCATAATCTTATTTATACATATGGAGGTTGACACATTGCTTTAATAACACGACACATTTTAGGAGCACGCAGAGGCCATTCCAACGATCTAAAGGTTTTCCCTGACCACATTGTTTCCCAAAAGATTTCAAGGTTTAAGGATAATGATCTGCCACATCACATGTTGGAGTTTTGAGACGGGTGCTGTTGGGACGTTTCAGGTGGTAAGGTTACAAATAGGCCAAGTTATGATAAGTAAGTATGACGAATCGGCTATTCTTAAGTTTAACCTTATTTCTATTCAGCGATCCCCTGAAACACCAGATGTGTATGTTCACAGGATGGGAAGACATTCACTCTGAACGCTAGCTGAGCTGGAGCTGGGTGTGACATGCAGAGCCATCGCACCAGTTGCGCGGGTGGGAGAAGGGATCGCCAATGGTTGGAGGATCAAAGGTTTGATTCCAGACCCCACCTATTCCCTCAGGGCTGCGACATGCGGGTACCGCACGAGCCCTGAGCTGGTGGTTGTGTGAGGACAGGTGCTCTCAAAATAATGGTTCATCGCCAAGGGACAGCCATCACGACTGTCCCCACGGTTCGATCAGCCTGCAAGCACCCTGCGTGACTTTTGAGCACTGCCTGTTCGAAATTGGTCGCTGGCACGCTGTACTGTGCGCTGTCATTTACCGACCACCCAAGTACAACAAGGATTTTTTAAGTGACTTTGCTGAATTCTTGGCTGAAATTTTACCAAAATATGATCGTGTCCTCATTCTTGGGGATTTTAACATTCATGTCTGTTGCCCTGATGAGCCAATCTCCGGCAGCTTCTTAAATGTTATTGACTCTTTTAATCTTGTCCAATCGGTGGTCGGACCTACCCATCAACTCGGCCACACGCTTGATTTGGTGCTATCACATGGGTTGTGTGTGTCCAATCTGAACATTCATGATGCAGTATTTTCAGACCACATGCCCATTGTATTTGACGTTCCTATTCGGCGGGAAGCTAAACTTTGCGCACCCCCAAAACGCTGTCGCACATTTCACTCCTCCTCTCCAGCTCTTTTCTCATCGACTTTTTTGGATATAAGCAACGATCTCCCTCATTCACCCGAGAGTTTAAATACTGACGAACTGGTTGCTTCTTTTAATACTGTTTGCTTACGAACATTGGACACGATCGCTCCCCTAAAAAATCGGCGCGTCAAACCAGCACCGGAGCCCTGGCTTAATGATGTCACTCGCGCCGCCAGACGAGAGTGCAGGAGAGCGGAGCGCTCTTGGAAAAAGGACAAGCTGCACGTTTCCTGGGAGATCCTAAAGGACTGCTTGGTGAAATATCAGAAGACTGTGAAAGCTGAGAAGCACAAGTACCTATCGGAAATTATTGCTAGTAGTAATAATCCCCGTGCTCTCTTCAAAACTATAAATTCTGTCCTCGATGCTCCAATTTCCCTAGATCCTGATGCATCAAATGAAAAATGTGACCGCTTTCTTCAATTCTTTATTGACAGAGTTGCTACAACTAGAGCCTCTATTTCACCATTTTGCAATGATCCCTCCGTTCCCATGCGCTGTTCATCTGTTTTCGCCCAGTTTGAGCAAGTTTCTTCTTCTTTTGTCGAAAACATTGTTAGTAATATAAAGCCCTCCGGTTCCCCCTCCGATGTAATTCCCCCTCGCTTATTTAAAGAGGTTTTTGACATCATTGCTCCACACGTCTTAAAAATTATTAACTGTAGTCTCCTTACTGGCACATTGCCATGTGACTTTAAGCATGCAGTAGTAGAACCTTTATTGAAGAAGAGAGGCCTAGACTCCACCCTCTGTTCAAATTTTAGGCCCATTTCTCATCTTCCATACATCTCTAAAATACTAGAAAAGGTTATCTATAGTCAGCTGCTACCATTCCTTGAAGAAAACCAGATTTCGGAACCATTTCAGTCTGGTTTTAAATCCCTCCACAGCACTGAGTCGGCACTTTTAAGAGTATCAAATGATATACTTCTGGCAACAGACTCTGGCAAGTTTGTTGTTTTAGTTCTTTTAGATTTATCTGCAGCATTTGATACCGTAGACCATCAGATTTTAATTTCTCGTCTTGAACACAGTGTGGGTATTCAAGGTGTCGCTCTTGAATGGTTTAAGTCTTACCTAAATGAACGGAGTTTTTGTGTGAAAATGGGCAATTTCATGTCCAAAAAGGCATCGCTTCCACATGGGGTTCCCCAGGGATCTGTTCTCGGCCCTCTTTTATTTTCACTTTATTTATTGCCTCTTGGTTCTGTTTTTAGAAAACATGGTGTTTCATTTCATTTGTATGCTGATGACTGTCAGATCTATTTTCCATTGGCGCAGAATGGCACTTTCTGTCAACTTATTGAATGCCTCAACGATATAAAGTCGTGGCTCTCATGTAATTTTTTAAGTTTGAATGACAGTAAGTCTGAAGTCATGGTGTTCAAACCGAGTAGCCAGGCCTCCCTGAATGTTGACCTCGGTTCATTGTCTCCGTTTCTTAAGAATTATGTCAAAAATCTAGGGGTCCAATTTGATGCTGATTTTAAATTTGAGAAGCAGATTTCTTGTGTTGTTCGGGACTGTTTTTATCAGCTTCGCCAGATTGCTAAGGTGAAATCTATTGTTTCACGCTCTGATATGGAAAAATTGATTCATGCTTTTGTCACAACTCGGCTGGATTACGGTAATTCTTTGTATGCAGGTGTCGGTCAGGCGGCACTGGCCCGTCTGCAACTTGTACAAAACTCTGCTGCTCGACTCCTAACTAGAACCCGCAGGCGTGAACATATCACCCCAATTTTAGCATCTCTTCACTGGCTCCCGGTACATTACCGAATACATTTTAAGATATTATTATTTGTTTTTAAATGTTTGAATAATCTTGCGCCGCCATATTTGTCAGAACTGCTTCAGCCTTACAGTCCAACCAGAACCCTCAGATCAGCTGACCACCTGCTTCTAGTAGTCCCAAGATCAAGGCTGAAGCTTAGGGGTGACCGTGCATTTGCGGTGATGGCGCCCAGGCTGTGGAACCAATTACCACTTACTATTAGACAGGCCCCCTCACTTACGGATTTTAAATCACGTCTTAAAACATTTTATTTTTCGTCAGCTTTTAATGTGCAATGACAGTTTATGACCTCGTCTTTTATTTATTTTATTTTATGTGTTTGTTTTATCTTTCAAAGTTGACTTATTTTGCTGTGTTTTGCTATGTAAAGCACTTTGGTCTCCTTGGCGGATTTTTAAATGTGCTATACAAATAAAGTTGATTGATTGATTGATTGATTATACCCACCCCAGCTGACGATGCTGTGTTTCGTCGAGGTGAATGTTTTCCGGTCTTTTTGAGTTTGAGAGAATTTTTAAATGTTAGAGATATTACCCTGCCTTAGACGTTTCGACAAGCATTAGGCAAAAACTAAAACGTGATTACGTGATATATTTTAAGTACACCACATAGTCCCAGATGGATTTGATTAAGATTAGGGCTGCAGCTATCGAATATTTTAGTAATCGAGTAATCGACTGAAAATTCTATCGATTAATCGAGTAATCGGATAAGACAAATATATTTTTAGGTGAAGAGCAATTATAAATATACATGAGAAAACAAGACATTTAATCTATTCTTGAACCATTTTCAGTCAATCAATGTCTTTATTTTCGATGTATATTGTTGAAAACAGCCAACAATTGCATCTCAGATGTAACTAGAATTTAAAAAAAAAAAAGGACTAATTCACTGCTTTCACTCCAAAAACTTTTAGATCTTATTAAAAATAAATAAATATATATATATCTTATACCTAAAAATGCCGTTACGCTTGATAACACACATCACTTAAAAGTTAGGATTTTTTCCCCACGTGTTTCAATTGAATTTCTCTTTGTATCAAGCCATTTTTAAGTTCTAGTTAAGTTTTAAGTTAGTTTAAACTGTAAGTCCTGATAGGATTTTGAGTTTTTGCAGTGTTCAAAATAAATGTATGATACAGGCTGTATTGGAGCACATTAGGGACCAGTGCTACTTGGTGTTTTATCCAGCAATGACTACTGAGCTAAAATTGATAGTTAGCATGATTAAGTTTTTATTTTACACCCTCATCATTCCACAATGCTATGTTATGTTAAAGCCTGTATGTAAGACACGTTAGCCACGCATCGACAGTGGTCATAATTAATTGAAACCTAGCCCTCCGCAGGGCTAACGTTAGGTGAGCTAGTAGCGACAGTAACGTTAATCTTATTTATTAGTGCTTAGCGCTCTTTATTAGCGCTTAGCGCTTTACTGCTTTAAGATGGCGGCTGTTTACTAACGCTGCCCAGACGCGGCCGAGTCTGTCATTTCGCATCTAGTTCCACATACATGTGATCTCAATGAGACGCATCAGATGCTACCTGTACCAACGTAGCATCGTGCGGGCTAGTATTTAGCAACGTCGGCGTCGTTTGTGGCGGCTGTCGGCTGCGGTAAGTTTTTTTTTTTTTTTTTCATTCTTCCTGTCCGCACGTGACAGCGCATTGTCCCGCATTAAAAGTAGGCTGAGCAAAACGTGATGCTTAGAGCTGTAAAAATAAACGATTACTCGAGGTGAATAAAATTACTCGGATCAGTTTTTAAACTCGAGTTGCTCGAGTACTCGTTTCAGCTCTAATTAAGATTCTTTACTTTTATTTTATTTCCACTTTCTAATGATTAACCTTCCTGTAGGTACCACATTACATTCTAGACACTTTAAACTCATGGGGATCTACACATAGGCTAAGTCGTTCTATGCTTTAATTAGTAAGTGTTTTAAAGGATGTGAGCGGCTCTGTATTCTTTTAGGTGAACAGATTACAGCTACACTGGGATCCACTCGGGGGGCGGGGGGGGGGCAACCATGACGGATCCGGACTGGGAGAAAATAAGGACCCTTTCCCATTCCCATTTGACCCATGTCCTAGGAAGCGACGATTGATTATGGAAATAAATACAGTGCCTTGCAAAAGTATTCGGCCCCCTTGAACCTTGCAACCTTTCGCCACATTTCAGGCTTCAAACATAAAGATGTAAAATTTTAATTTTTTTGTCAAGAATCAACAACAAGTGGGACACAATCGTGAAGGGGAACAAAATTTATTGGATAATTTAAACTTTTTTAACAAATAAAAAACTGAAAAGTGGGGCGTGCAATATTATTCGGCCCCCTTGCGTTAATACTTTGTAGCGCCATCTTTTGCTCCAATTACAGCTGCAAGTCGCTTGGGGTATGTTTCTATCAGTTTTGCACATCGAGAGACTGACATTCTTGCCCATTCTTCCTTGCAAAACAGCTCGAGCTCAGTGAGGTTGGATGGAGAGTGTTTGTGAACAGCAGTCTTCAGCTCTTTCTACAGATTCTCGATTGGATTCAGGTCTGGACTTTGACTTGGCCATTCTAACACCTGGATACGTTTATTTTTGAACCATTCCATTGTAGATTTGGCTTTATGTTTTGGATCATTGTCCTGTTGGAAGATAAATCTCCGTCCCAGTCTCAGGTCTTGTGCAGATACCAACAGGTTTTCTTCCAGAATGTTCCTGTATTTGGCTGCATCCATCTTCCCGTCAATTTTAACCATCTTCCCTGTCCCTGCTGAAGAAAAGCAGGCCCAAACCATGATGCTGCCACCCCACCACCATGTTTGACAGTGGGGATGATGTGTTCAGGGTGATGAGCTGTGTTGCTTTTACGCCAAACATATCGTTTTGCATTGTGGCCAAAAAGTTCAATTTTGGTTTCATCTGACCAGGGCACCTTCTTCCACATGTTTGGTGTGTCTCCCAAGTGGCTTGTGGCAAACTTTAAACGAGACTTTTTATGGATATCTTTGAGAAATGGCTTTCTTCTTGCCACTCTTCCATAAAGGCCAGATTTGTGCAGTGTACGACTGATTGTTGTCCTATGGACAGACTCTCCCACCTCAGCTGTAGATCTCTGCAGTTCATCCAGAGTGATCATGGGCCTCTTGGCTGCATCTCTGATCAGTTTTCTCCTTGTTTGAGAAGAAAGTTTGGAAGGACGGCCGGGTCTTGGTAGATTTGCAGTGGTCTGATGCTCCTTCCATTTCAATATGATGGCTTGCACAGTGCTCCTTGAGATGTATAAAGCTTGGGAAATCTTTTTGTATTCAAATCCGGCTTTAAACTTCTCCACAACAGTATCTCGGACCTGCCTGGTGTGTTCCTTGGTTTTCATAATGCTCTCTGCACTTTAAACAGAACCCTGAGACTATCACAGAGCAGGTGAATTTATACGGAGACTTGATTACACACAGGTGGATTCTATTTATCATCATTGGTCATTTAGGACAACATTGGATCATTCAGAGATCCTCACTGAACCTCTGGAGTGAGTTTGCTGCACTGAAAGTAAAGGGGCCGAATAATATTGCACGCCCCACTTTTCAGTTTTTTATTTGTTGAAAAAGTTGAAATTATCCAATAAATGTTGTTCCACTTCACAATTGTGTCCCACTTGTTGTTGATTCTTGACAAAAAAATTAAATTTCATATCTTTATGTTTGAAGCCTGAAATGTGGCGAAAGGTTGCAAGATTCAAGGGGGCCGAATACTTTTGCAAGGCACTGTAGGTTTAGCGTCATGGTCCCTGTCGCTATAGTGCTCCTGTTTATTTGTTCTTTTTTTAATATTATTTTTCGCTAAAAGGTTTGGATTTTCTTTCCTTTTTCCCTTTTATTGATTTCACATGCGGATGTTGCTGTTAGAAATGTGGTGTGGAAAGGTGCCCCTGAAATTGTTGGTAAATGGTGGGAATACACATTGTTTATGTAGTAGGGTTTTAATTTTCCGTCACCTTTTTTCGATCTTCTGCAGTCACATTTGGGTTTGTAATTCCTCGACACATGTCATATAAGTTCACTGGGTTGTTTTATATTTCCACAAGCACCATAGATGCATTTTGTTCTTGGGATTTTTGTTCAAAGACTACTATTTTTTCGTTAGGTTCTAAATCATAGTACTCGGTAGATTTGGGCCATTTTTAAGTCCCAGTTTTTATTCTTTAGCCTTTAGCCATTTTTTGTCTTTTGGGGTGGAGAATATAACTTTTATTATTTTAATATTTTTTTTAGGGCTGTCAAACGATTAAAATTTTTAATCGAGTTAATTACAGCTTAAAAATCAATTAATCGTAATTAATCGCAATTAATCGCAATTCAAACCCTCTCTAAAATATGCCATATTTTTCTGTAAATTATTGTTGGAATGGAAAAATAAGACACACAACGGATATATACATACAACATACTGTACATAAGTACTGTATTTGTTTATTGTAACAATAAATCCACAAATGGCATTAACATTCTTTCTGTTAAAGTGATCCAAGGATAGAAAGACTTGTAGTTCTTAAACGATAAATGTTATAGTTACAAGTTATTGTAATTTTATATTAAAACCCCTCTTCATGTTTTCGTTTTAATAAAATTTGTAAAATTTTCAATCAAAAGTAGAGTTAATATAATAATAAGAGGAATAAAAATAACAATAATAAAAATAGAGTGACCAAAGTCTAAGTTTTACGTGTATTTTGCATAGCTATTTTGATATGGAATGCCAGTTCATTTTTCATTGTTGTTTAACTGTGTGTCAGAATAGGGCCTCATTACTATAGACTGAAGTGCTTTTCTTTTTGTGAACATTATTTTTTTGGGGAGAGATAGGAATATTATTTTTGTTGTGCTTTCACTAAACGATACTTACAGTGGGGAGAACAAGTATTTGCTACACTGCCACACTTGTTCTCCCCACTGTATGTTTGTTGTGAAGGAGTTGCCAATAAACGGCGCGGTCCAAAGAATGCCTGTGTCCACTCGCCTCTACTGAAAAACATATATTTGTACATATCTTACCCAAAATACAACAAGAGACACATAATTGCCACTACAAGAAAGAAAACTTACCGAAATATGTGTGGAGTACAGATAGCAATTTGCATTGCATTGTTAATACAGCATAAACGTCTCACAACTACTAATTCTCCCACGTTTAAAAGAAATAACATGAGTATGGAACGGCGCTGCCCCCAAGCGGCCGGTGGCATTCTCTTCACTCTTAATGTCCATAAACGGCCTCATATGATGTAATCTGTTTGAGGCAATATGCGAGATGGTCATTCACCCAAGCGCCAGCAGAGGGCGGCAAAACTCCATAACAACAAGCGAGCGTTTCAGTGTACTGTCATTTAAATCTGTCTGAGCGGGACATCTGCGTTAATTGCGTCAAATATTTTAACGTGATTAATTAAAAAAAAAAAAAATTAACGCCCGTTAACGTGATAAATTTGACAGCCCTAATTTTTTTTTATTAGGATATTTATTAATTTTTTGGTGAATGGGGCGGAATAAAGTTTTTCTTTAAGTGGGGTGGAATAAAGTTTGCCTACAGGCGTCTGTGTCCATCATTTTCAACAACTGGTAAGGGGTGAAGACGTTTATTTCGAGTTTCGAGTTCATTGTGTCCAAGTTTTTCTGTATTGCAACATTCCGCTTTTGTACAGTACCGCTTTTTCACCAATCTCTAGTCAATGGGGGAATGTTTTTGCTGTGTTATGTTTTTAGATGTAGTAATTTGTCAGTGATGTTCTTTTTCCTCCTTTAAAAGCTGTTCTGAGGTGTTTGACACACTGTTGCCTTCCTTTTTGTTCAGGCCTGCGCACAGTTCTCTCTTACTACAGGTGGTGGTTGACCCTAAAGTTACGGAAGTGGAAAAGGGGAGTACTTAAATTTTAATTTACTGGACCAAATTTAACTCAGTACGGTTCTCACTTTTCCTAATTTAAAGGTTTCTATTCAATGGACTAAATTTAGCTTAGTGTGTCTCTCATTTTTCCTAACTAAAGATTATTTTTATTTATGGGGCCAAATTTAACTGAATGTATATCTCATTTTTCCTAGCGACAGGACTAACTTGATTGGTAGCCCGTCTAATTGATCATGAAAAATCGGTCTCAATGCACCTGTACAAAGAAGGCACTGTGAGCTGATGCCTATAGCCACGGGACCAAAGACAACCAAGGATAAACCTTTGAGGCGGTATCATATTGTTTTAAAGAGTACTTAACAGGAGTCCTGAGGGGGACTTGCAAATTTCGCACATCCCTGTTTTAACTGTTCATCAATTGCTACATTTCTTCCACCACTTGATAAAGCTATGTTCTAAGGCCACATCCATGTTTTTACGATCCCCTGTCGGGGCTCGTGAGGGGGATTAAAGGGGAAAAGATATCGTCATCGCACACACCATATAATTGTTTGCATTAGTCTAACACATATATAGTCTAACACATACATATGGTACAGGTTGGCACCGTCTAACTGTTTGCATTACTCTAACACACGTAATATAATTAATCAGGAAATAGTATCATTTTCATATTTACGGTAGGACTACACTACTAATATAAAATAAATAGCACACCATAGTTTAATGAGAAGAAATAGAAGAGATACACAATGCCGTCTTATCACAACGCACCAACTCGTGCAATCAGCTCTCCCAGCAAACTCTAAGGACAAAGCGCTTTGTCCTAAAACAAGTACAACCAGACCGGACAGCAAAGTTGATAGCGGGCGTCCCAATCCGCGCACGAACCTAAGCCGCCTAAAACCGGCCACCAAGGGGAAGACCCAAAAGCAACGCCCAGACCCACCTTCGGACACGCCTTTGACATGACCCGCGTCAGCAAAGACTTTAAAAAGACTGGACACTGAGATAAGACAGATTTTTTTCTGCTCGGAAACATGTAGCCTTGTTTTGGATCCAGAATTGTCCCTCCGTCGTCTGTTTTTGCCTTGTTTTTACCATTGTTGAAGAATAAATTGTCAACCAGTTTTCGGTGAGTGTATTTCAAGCTTTGAAACATGGAGTCAGTACAAAGGGTTAAAATAAGAGGACGCGCGAGATCCGGCCTTCCCGGCGGGCGCACGCGGGGCAGCGTCAGCCGAGCGGCACTTGTTTTGGTTGGTGCTGTCCCCGGGTGCGTCTGGGCCAGGGGGGGTGCGAATTTCACCAAAGGAAAACACAAAAATGTCTTGGTGACCCCAAACTTTTGAACGGTAGTGTGTATTCTTTTTCTGTGGACATAAAACTTCTCTTTTATTGTTAAGTTGTTCAAAAATCAAAATTCTAAGTGTCCTACAGTTTTTGTCTAGTTCACAAAATTCACACGTCAAAACGTTCACAAACTCAAGGCACAAAAATGTTTTGTGCAAAAACGTAAAATTTTCCGCATCGCATACTATATGGTGTGCACCAGATGGTTTAAATGAATTTTATTTCTGTTGTTGTCCCTTCACGGGCGCCGTATCTGGTGTCCGCGAGATTGTTTCTCGTGTGCACCAGATAGTTTCTAATGTGCACCACACACTATCTGGTGCGCACCAGATAGTTCCTAGTGCGCACCACATACTAAATCATGCGCACCACATTTTTTCTCGTGTGCACCAGATAGTTTCTAATGTGCACCACACACTATCTTGTGTGCACCAGAGGGTTTACTAGTGTATTTATTTTATTTCTGTCAATGTCCCTTCAAGGGCTCCGTATCTGGTGTACACCAGATTGTTTCTCGTGCGCACCAGATAGTTTCTAATGTGCACCAGATAGTTTCTAGTGCACACCACATACTAACTCATGCGCACCAGATTGTTTCTCGTGTGCACCAGATAGTTTTGAATGTGCACCACACACTATCTGGTGCACACCAGATGGTTTAAATTCATTTTATTTCTGCCGATGTCCCTTTATGGGCTCCCTATATGGTACGCACGAGATAGTTTCTAGTGCGCACTACATACTATCTGGTGCACACCAGATGGTTTAAATTTATTTTATTTCTGTCGATGTCCCCATATGGGCTCCCTGTCTGGTCCGCACCAGATTATTTCTGTTGCACAACAAATAGTTTCTAGTGTGAACCACGTACTATCTCGTGCGCACCAGATGGTTTACTAGTATATTTATTTTATTTCTGTCAATGTCCCTTCACGGGCTCGGTATCTGGTGTACACCAGCTTGTTTCTCGTGTGCACCAGATAGTTTCTAATGTGCACCACACACTATCTGGTGCGCACCAGATAGTTTCTCGTGTGCACCACATACTAACTCATGCGCACCACATTTTTTCTTGTGTGCACCAGATAGTTTCTCATGTGCACCAGATAGTTTCTAATGTGCACCACATACTATCTTGTGCGCACCAGATGGTTTACTAATATATTTATTTTATTTCTGTCAATGTCCCTTCACGGGCTCCGTATCTGGTGCGCACCAGATTGTTTCTCGCCCGCACCAGATAGTTTCTAGTGCGCACCACATACTAACTCATGCGCACCAGATTGTTTCTCCTGTGCACCAGGTAGTTTTTAATGTGCACCACATACTATCTGGTGCACACCAGATGGTTTAAATTTATTTTATTTCTGTCGATGTCCCTTTATGGGCTCCCAATATGGTACGCACCAGATAGTTTGTAGTGCACACCACATACTATTTGGTGCACACCAGATGGTTTAAATTTATTTTATTTCTGTCGATGTCCCTTTATGGGCTCCCTGTCTGATGCGCACCAGATTATTTCTGTTGCACACAAGATAGTTTTTAGTGTGCACCACATAGTATCTCGTGCGCACCAGATGGTTTAAATTGATTTTATTTCTGTCGATGTCCCTTTATGGGCTTTGTATCTGGTGCGCACCAGATTGTTTCTGGTCGCACCACATACTATCTGGTGCGCACCAGATGGTTTAAATTGATTTTATTTCTATTGATGGTATCTGGTGCATGCCAGATTTTTTCTGGTGAACACCAGATAGCTTCTAGTGTGCACAACATACTATCTGATGCGCACCAGATGGTTCGAATTTATTTTATTTCTATTGATGTCCTTTTATGGGCTCCCTATCTGGTGCGCACCAGATAGTTTCTAGTGTGCACTACATACTATCTGGTAAACACCAGATAGATTCTTGGTGCACCACATACTATCTGGTAAACACCAGATGTTTTAAATGTATTTTATTTCTGTCGATGTCCCTGGGCTCCGTACAATTCTGCCAAAATGTGCCCCCCCCCAAAAAAAAAAAATCAGAGGCTCTATTCATTTCCAATGGCACATTAAACTCCCACTAAAATAAAATCCAATCACTCCATTTGATTTTCAAATCGAAACGACAAAAAAAAATCCTTATTCTGGTCATTTTTGGGACAAAAAAAATGTCATTGAATTACCCCAAAATAATAATTAAAAAAAAAAATATATATATATATATATATATATATATATATATACAAGAATTGACCCATGAATGCCTAAAAATCAGTAGAAACCCAACATAATAATTAAAAAAAAGCCAAAATCAACAGAAAGTGACCCAAAACAAACAGGGACTTGATCAAAATAAACACGAGGTATCCTGAAAATGCCCCAAAATGTGACCAAGGAACCCTGAAATTCCCTAAAATCAAAAGGAAATGATCCAAAATGTTCAAGAAGTGACGACGTTGTTCCTTTTGTTAACTTTCGAAGGGTTCGTCGAATACACACGTGAAATTACTTCAGTAACTTTAGCAAGGTTCAGAACCACTGGTAGTTTCAGTACGTCCACTAGGTGGCAGGATTAAACTCCTACCGTCAGCTGTTAAGTGAAGAAGAAGAGGCTTGTGTGACGTAACGCGGAAGTAATCATCAAAACAATACTGGACGAAGCATTTTCATTCATAAACGCGTTCCTACCGGTCGTGGATGTTTTGCGACATTATTTTTTTGACATAGACGTATGGAGGCTATAAAAGATCAAATGAATATTTATATAAAAGAATACATAAGACAAATAATCTAAGAGGACATGCGTTATCGTGTATTTTCGTTATGGTGCGGATCGGATCGTCCAGGATTCTTTCTAGGAACAACACTGCTGGTGGGACTCATCTCCTTTGTTTATGCTGCAGGGCTTCAAGCCAGTCTCAGTATAGGTCGAGGTGGAAATTTACCACGTTTCAGAGGTATCCATTCATGTACTGTCATTATGCTTTGGAAACAAAAGTCCTAATTAATCCAACTCCTTTTGTCTTCCAGATGTGTTCCTGTTTGCTCTCAATCATGATGATTTGCCTGCTTTGCTAGTCAGCATTTCTCTGCTGCTGCTGTTCAGCCCATATCAGGAGCGTCGATGGGGAACTGTCGCCTACCTTGTGCTCTCCAACCTGACAATGATTGTATTACCTTTCATTTACACTTTGGTCATCTTTGCATTTCGTCTTCAAGCCAGTCGGATCTGTGGCTACGCTGCCATTCAGCTGGCATTGTTTACAGCCCAGTGCCGTCACTTGACGAAGAGGCGGGTGCAAGGTTGCGTGCCAGTTTGGGTTCTGCCCTGGTTGCTGCTGCTGCTTTTGCTGGTCGTGCTGCCAGGGACTCCCGCACTGCTTAATTTCTGTGCAATATGCATCGGTCACAACTGTATCCTTTTTGGAGTCTACATGGAAGTAGCTCAACTTCTTCTAGCAGATGTCAGTTTGTCCTTAAAGGTGGTATGAAATACTACTACAGCAAGCGATTTTTTGACACAAATCCATCAAAAAGTGACTAATACAAGTTGATCCAATTTAGTCTTCCTTTCTCAGCTACCTTTGCCCAAACACAAAAAAAAATCTCAGAAGTTGATGCAACAACCAGAATGAGCTGCAGATTTTGCAGTCTGCTAGCATCCGATCCATATGATTTCTATTCTGTTGTTGCTTTGTGACCGTCTGTCATTCTGTCAACATGTATTAACTGGCGCAGCACTAGAAAGCTAGGCATGATCATCAGTTACAGTGGGGCAAATAAGTATTTAGTCAACCACTAATTGTGCATGTTCTCCCACTTGAAAATATTAGAGAGGCCTGTAATTGTCAACATGGGTAAACCTCAACCATGAGAGACAGAATGTGGAAGAAAAAAAAACAGAAAATCACATTGTTTGATTTTTAAAGAATTTATTTGCAAATCATGGTGGAAAATAAGTATTTGGTCAACACCAAAAGTTCATCTCATTACTTTGTTATGTACCCTTTGTTGGCAATAACGAAGGCCAAACGTTGTTTGTAACTCTTCACAAGCTTTTCACACACTGTTGCTGGTACTTTGGCCCATTCCTCCATGCAGATCTCCTCTAGATCAGTAATGTTTTGGGGCTGTCATTAAGGCAACACGGACTTTCAACTCCCTCCACAGATTTTCTATGGGGTTGAGATCTGGAGACTGGCTAGGCCACTCCAGGACCTTGAAATGCTTCTTACGAAGCCACTCATTTGTTGCCCTGGCTGTGTGTTTGGGATCATTAACATGCTGAAAGACCCAGCCATGTCTCATCTTCAATGCCCTTGCTGATGGAAGGAGATTTTCACTCAAAATCTCTCGATACATGGCCCCATTCATTCATTCCTTTACACCAGTGCTTCTCAATTATTTTCTGTCACGCCCCCCCAAGTAAGACGTAAATGTTTCGCGCCCCGCCAAACTCTCTGCCGCCACTGTAAATAGTATCATTTCTCTATAAAATTACTATTATAAATACGCATCTGGCTAACATTGTGTCCTTTTATTCTAATAAAGAAAAAAAGTAACATAGATCAACTTATAATAAAGTATAACTTTATTAACATTGTTTTGTTTGTAACAGAGAAGACTTGACGTGCATCAATTTGCCTGAATTAAAAAAAAAAAAAATTCACATCCAAACTAAAAAAATAGACTCAAGGTACATTTTTGACCATTTGATACAGAAAAATAAAATGTAATAAAATCAGTAAATAATAACAAATTTAAATTGATTAGAAACATTCACTCATGAGGACAATATGCCAAAAAATTTGACCGAAAAAACAAAACTGAATAAAAGAAAAAAAAAAGTGTCCTTGGACAGGACAGTTTTTATTTTTGCTGCTCACTGTATTTACCTCCTTTGCAGTGGTGTGGAGTTATTTTGCAATGAGCATGCTAACAATGCTAACTGGTTTACTGATACAACATTGACAAAGCAGGACGATTGTTGGCAATATTCGACACGTTTTCACTGAAAAAATCAAGCGGCTTAACAATGAGATTGGGGTCTAATGTCTTTAAGTGGTGTCTTAATTGATTTGGCTTCTGGCTGTCTGCTATAATTATTTTTAGACACAGCAAACAGTGGTCTTTCATCATCACCCACTGTATTAAAAGTCAAAGCTAAAGGGCAAACGGCACGAAAAAAGCGCATTCACGGCGGCCGAGGTAGAACCGTAGGTGAAGGCGGTCGTCGTGACAATCCCAAGCCAAAAATGGCACTTCTCGGGCGACGACGTGAGACCCGGACAAGACAGTGGGTCGCTGCGTGAGTGAGTCCGGTCGGAAAACGGCTTTCGAAAACGGCGGCGGCACACTGCTCTTCATATCTGTTGTCTGTGTGTGCTGAGTGCGCTTCCTTAGTTCAAAAATACTGCGCGCACTCCGAAAATGAGAGCGCCACTGCCACCTACTGAGTGGATGTGCAAGTACACTTTATTTCAGTACGGCAAAAAACAAAACAAAAAAAAACATGTTCCCCGAGGTCACATGCGCCCCCCCTGGCATCGCTCTGCGCCCCCCCTGGGGGGGCGCGCCCCACTATTTGAGAAGTACTGCTTTACACAGATCAGTCGTCCTGGTCCCTTTGCAGAAAAACAGCCCCAAAGCATGATGTTTCCACCCCCATGCTTCACAGTGGGTATGGTGTTCTTCGGATGCAATTCAGTATTCTTTCTCCTCCAAACACGAGAATTTGTATTTCTACCAAAAAGTTCTATTTTGGTTTCATCTGACCATAAACCATTCTCCCAGTCCTCTTCTGGATCATCCAAATGCTCTCTAGCGAACCGCAGACGGGCCTGGACGTGTACTGGCTTTAGCAGGGGGAACACATTTGGCAGTGCAGGATTTGAGTCCCTGGCGGCGCATTGTGCTACTGAGAGTAGCCTTTGTTACTGTGGTCCCAGCTCTCTGTAGGTCATTCACTAAGTCCCCCCGTGTGGTTCTGGGATTTTTGCTCACCGTTCTTGTTATCATTTTGACGCCACGGGGTGCGATCTTGCATGGAGCCCCAGATCGAGGGAGATTATCAGTGGTCTTGTATGTCTTCCATTTTCTAATAATTGCTCCCACAGTTGATTTCTTTACACCAAGCGTTTTACCTATTGCAGATTCAGTCTTCCCAGCCTGGTGCAGGTCTACAATTTTGTCTCTGGTGTCCTTCGACAGCTCTTTGGTCTTGGCCATAGTGGAGTTTGGAGTGTGACTGACAGAGGTTGTGGACAGATGTCTTTTATAACGATAATGAGTTAAAACAGGTGCCATCAATATACTTTGACAAAGATCAGATTTGATGGTGATTTTATGCAGAAATGTGAGAAATTCCAAAAGTTTCAGATACTTTATCATACCACTGTAAAATAGAAAACTACTGCTCAATCAGAGTGTGGAGGGGAAACAGCATTTTCAATCTGCCTTGGAAGTGAATGACTCCCAGAAAGTTTGAAATGTTCATATGAGTAGTTTCTTGCGATACTTAATAAACCTTTCAGATAGTCACAGCTTTATTGGGATGCTACAGGAGCTGGAGGAAGCCACTGTCCTGACTTTCATTCCCACTTGGTTGTATATTCCCACTCTGTCTAGACTGAGACTGCCAACCTACAGCTCCTCACAGATGTATGACGTCTTATTTAATCCTTTAAATAATCACACACCTTAACCATGTTTAGGCCTTTTTTAACATATCTTATAACGTCTCGGTTTGTACAAAGAGATCATGCGACTTCACCTGCCACCAGGGAGCGCTCAACATTGAACCACCTTTTCTGGGAGGAGCCACTGTCTCCATGGAACCAAGGGTCTGATGCAGAAGCGTTGGAGGAACAGATGCTGAGGGCTGGAATACTTGCCTCTTTACAGGATGTCCCAGATGAAGTGAGTCGAAAAGTGGAAGTGCCCAAATCATCGGTGTCTGCACTGAGGTTTGTTAATCCGAGAATCCCCACTTTGTATGATTTGGCGGGATGTTGAGCTTGTACCATTTTTCCACTAGACTCCAGCAGTTGGAGAAGATGGGCTTCCCCACAGAAAAAGCTGTAGTGGCGCTGGCAGCCTCAAAACAGCTAGATGGCGCTATCTCCCTGCTTATAGATGATCGTGTTGGCGAGCAGGCTGTGGTTATAGCCAAGGGGAAGACCCCTCCACCTAAGGACTCCGAGTAATGTTGCCCTTTATGAAGCAAGTTAGACTCGTGCTTCCATTTTTCTTGCTGATGTTGAACATAAAATTTCATTCATATTGTGTAATAAATCTTCATAGAAAATTATTTCTACCGCAAGATACACAATTAGGGAAATTAATGCTATGTTAATCAATGACGTGTTTTGTAAATATTATTTACAATGGGAGAATGTAACTGATCTGAAATGCTGTTTCAATGCCAGCACCACATTGACCAGAGCAGGGGTCAGCAACCCGCGGCTCCGGAGCCGGAAGAGGCTCTTTTGATCCATCTGAAGTTTTTACAGCTTAAAAATTAATTAATCGTAATTAATCGCAATTAATCACAATTCAAACCATCTATAAAATATGCCAAATTTTTCAGTAAATTATATATATATTCTGTAAAATGAATTGTTGGAATGGAAAGATAAGACACAAGATGGATATATACATTCAACATACGGTACATGAGGACTGTATTTGTTTATTATAACATTAAATCAACAAGATGGCATTAACATTATTAACATTCTGTTAAAGCGATCCATGGATAGAAAGACTTGTAGTTCTTAAAAGATAAATATTAGTACAAGTTATAGAAATTTTATATTAAAACCCCTCTCAATGTTTTCGTTTTAATAAAATTTGTAAAATTTTCAATCAAAAAATAAACTAGTAGCCCGCCATTGTTGATGTCAATAATTACTTACACAATGCTCATTGGTGCTGAAGCCTATAAAATCAGTCGCACCCAAGCGCCAGCAGAGGGTGGCAAAACTCCATAAAACACAATTAACAAGTGGGCATTTCACTCTACTGACATTTAAACCTGTCTGAGCGGGACATGTGCGTTAATTGCATCAAATATTTTAACGTGATGAATTTAAAAAATTCATTACCGCCCGTTAACGCGATAATTTTGACAGCCCTAATTAAAACATATCGTGGCGCTTATAAGAGTTGAAAAGCAATTTAGCTATCGTCATAGACTTCATAATATATTGACGGGACACGGGGTGCGGGGCCGATTAATAGGGGGCCTATCTCCGTCAAAGCTGACCGAGTGGAAACACAGACAAAGAGCGTTATACGTTGAAAGTTCTTGTGAATAAATGCTTAAATACCTGAATTATTTACAAATATGGACGTAAAACAGTCTTGTTTCTAGGTTAAAAGCAAAAAAAAAAAAACGGGCAGTTAGCATTTATTTTACTTACATATGTCGAATGTGCTGCTAGTCTTTAAGCTACTGTGGCTGAAATTTTTGGGAATAAATGCTTGAATCCCTGAATTCTTTCTAGATGTGAACGTAAAACAGTCTCCATTCTTGGTTAAAAGCAAAAAAAAAAAAAAAAAAAAAAAACGGGCAGTTAGCATTAGCGATGTCGGGTCCGATCACGTCATTTTCAAAGTATCGGAATCGGCAAAAAAAATGTCAGACATGCCATTTTTTAAAAATATATACATTTTTTGATATGATCGGGAAAAATTATGGGGAATTATTGGAATTGAATCGGGAGCAAAAAAAAGGCAATCGGATCAGGAAATATCAGGATCGGCAGACACTCAAACTAAAACGATCGGATCGGGAGCAAAAAAACGTTCGGAACCACCCTAAATAAAACACTTGACACAAAACATTGGTGTTCAAACATCCATCTAGTCTGATCAATATGGTAATATAACGAGTTCTGTTCCCACGCTGGCGACGTACTGCAGCGTACTACACGAATGCTATTTTTAGACCGCAACGCTGCGTAACGACACGATTGTAAACTAAGCGTGCTCGCATACAACTAATTCTATTACTGCTTGTTTTCTGCCAGTAATCTTTCAAAAAAGAACTTGCTGATTAAACACCACTGTTATGGAACTTGTAGAAACAACTCTAGACATTACGATCCTCGTCCACAATTGAAGCATGTTTTCTTCATACATTTCCCGAAGCCGAAAACTCGGAGGGAAAAATTGTGAACAATGGATTAACTTGCGCGGACGTCCACAAGACCAATTTAATGCCAGGAAGTTGAGGCCATTCACCTTCATATGCAGTACATATTTTGTTGGGTCCATGGTCCCACAGATCGACAATCCTGCCCTAAAGAGGCAAGCCATTTTGATATTTTTATTTTTTAGTGTGGCATTCTGCCGTGCTATTTCTGTCTGACAATGAGTGACCTGAAAAAAATTAGAATTTTATTTATATATCACAACATTCGTGTAGGCCTATTTTTCTAAAATACCGATGTTTAAATAAATTAGCCATATTTGGCCTTGGTCTTTTTGTATAGTAGGCCTGTTCATGCCTACAGTTCGGCTCTAGATTTAACAGCTTTACCTTTTCTGTTGTAAAGAAACAACCGTAGTAAGGGGGAAGTGTAAATAAATTAATAGAATTAAGATTAAGATAAGAATTAGTTATTATGAAAAAAGTGTTCGTTTGCTGTCACTGAGTAGCATTTGCTATCGCTACACAAAAATAGCAATATAAATGACCCCCCCAAGAACGGTCAGAGACATAAGACAAACAGACATATAAGAAAGACAGGGCATTTGGTGGTCAAGGATAGCTTGTTGAAACAGGAGAATGTCATTGTCAGTGGCGCAAGGTAATGCACACAAGAAAAAGGTGTCGATAAAAAAGCTAAGGCTATGTGTTTTTCTGTCTTTTTCAGCCCTCGACACTGAAACCATCCCTTTCACTGGACATTTGTATGTTCTTCCACATCTTTACCAGTGAATTTGGCTCCAGGAACATAATTTTTGGACAGAATTGGTAGGTTTAGCTCAGTGGACATCTCGTTCATACACTATTTAGATGCATCTAGCATGAGGAACAAACGCGAGCTTGACACCCCCCCTAGCAACAGTTGCTAACGTCATGAATATTAATGAGCAAAAGTCATGTGTTGCGTGCAGTATGCTATTTGCGTGTAAGTTGGAATAAACCGTTTAAGTACCCATACAAAGTAACTATCCAAATGTATTGTATTTTGTTTAATGATGGAGGATACACTGCCCTCTGGTGGCAGCATTGGGTCTGGCTGGATTGTGGCCTTGTATGACTGAGGTGCAGACACAGATGTCTGACCTGGATAAAGGATAGCTGCGCTCTGGTTTGGCCCACATAAGGCTGTAAGTTGTTTCAGCTAATATATGTTTGCACTTGTAATTAAGTTTCATGCGAGCGATTTGCTATGAGAATTGTAAATACTGTACATTAGCATTCGTACCATTTAGCTAGTGGACTTTTTTTTTTTTAGGCAAATTGGACTAATTTAATCACTAAATTTACACATTGATCAGACTAGATCAGGGGTGTCCAAACTTTATGCAAAGGGGGCCAGATTTGCCGTGGTAAAAATGTGGGGGGCCGACCTTGGCTGACCTCCTTTACGTAGAACAATATATTTAAGCAAAATTTAGCAAGCCATTCAGTGTGTCACATTTGCTTTATTATTTTCTTAATGAATAATTTCAACAATCTCGCAACTAGCCTTTACGGCGTTCTCTTTCGACTCTCAGGCTCTTGCGAAATACTTCTGCTGTGAAATTAAACTAGCTTCAAGTTGCTTCAATTTCTTGCTGCGTATCTTCCCAGTATTCTTGTCGTACATGTCAGCGTGTCTTGTTTGGTCATATCGCCTCACATTGAAATCTTTAAAACAGCGACTGTCTCTTTGCAAATGAGGCAAGACACAGTTGTTGCGTATTTTAGTGAAGAACTAGTCCAATTTCCACCTATTCTTGAAGCGTTGGCCGTCACAGTCAACTTTTTTTTGTTGATTGTCGCCATTTTAGAAAATTGGAAGTAGAGGGTCACACGGAGTAATGTTGCTTAGCCCTGAAATACCTGCAACATGAAGCAATTATCAGAGAATCCCAAAATTTGAAAAATAAGGTCCTAATGAAACCTTTTTTTTCCAATTTGTGAAAAGAAAAGTCAAAATGAAAATGTGTAATAAGCGCTCTAACATCTCTAAATAGAGCTGGGAATCTTTGGGCACCTAACGATTCGATTACGATTCAGAGGCTCCGATTCGATTATAAAACGATTATTGATTCACCCCCTTTTTTTATTTTTATTTTTTTTAATGTTTTGTACATTAGTTCTAAAATTGTTCAAAAATCCTCTCAGGCTAAACCAAACTACTATTTCAGTATCAAGTTAACATATAGCAGTAAACAAATATACAAAAATAACGGTAAATTAAAAAAACCTCCAGTCCCCATTCTGTGTCAGCAGCTTTAAACTACATTCAATTAATTTAATGTTGTGAATCAACCGTTAAAGTTGTTAAAATTGCTCCCGTTATTCCATAATTTCCCTTTTGTCTACTTTCAACATGTGAAAGTTTTAAAACTCTTTTAAAGATAGATTCAAGTCAATATTTTACCGATTTAGGAGTATTTTAGATAAAAAGTTAATTAGGTTTGCTTGGAAGGTTCGCTACAACAGCCTTGCAGGGAAGTGTACTGCTTTAAGATGGCAGCCGTTTACTAACGCCCGCATCTAGCTTTTTGTAGGTGTGCTGCTAACGCTAACGAATCTCTAATGCATCTAGTCCTATATAAATGATATCTACTGTAACATTATGTGGATGTACTTTGTAGCAGCTTTTCGGCAGCAGTCAGGTATGTTGTTGTGTATTTTTTATCTCGTGGCATGAGTTGAGCTAGAGCCGTGAGTTGAGCATTGGCATTACCCGAGGGGCCGGGTAATGAGAAGCATGATGTTTAGCTACTCTCGCGCCGTTCCTCATTGACCGCGCGGCACCATGAGTGTGTTGTACTTCCGCTTTACTTGGCATATTTCAATAATCGGAATTCAGATGTTTGTGAATCGTTCTCGAATCTTCCATGGTCGAATCGCGAATAATCTAAGAATCGCAAATTTCGCACACCTCTATGTTTTTTTTCTCATGGAACCTGCAGATGCATTTGTCGACTCGCATCCATAATTTTTTTTTCAAAAAGAAATGTCAAAAATTCTAAATTAGTCTGAAAATCATACAATTTTAGGTGTATCAAATGTAATACATTTTGCAATAAAGGGTAAAAGTGCTGCTGCCTTTTAGTGGGTAAATGAGGAGCAGCAATTCGTGTGTAAGCTACTTTATTTGCTGGTTGCAGTACTGCTGACCAATTTATTAAGTCTGTGTGTGGGCCGGATGTTATTGATTTTATGACAGAGGCTGGGGGCCGGATGAAATTTGACCACGGGCCGAATTTGGCCCCCGGGCCGGACTTTGGACATGTCTGGACTAGATGGACGTTTGAACGCCAATGTTTTAGTCTCGAGTGTTTTATTGTTAAATTGCGTGACGTTTTGAACAAAAGTGTACATCTGTGTGTTACAGCTTTACAAATTGTCCGAAGTGAAGGAAATAAAAAGCTTTAAAAAGCACAATTGCTTTGATTGCTGTCTGTCAAGCTGAACAACTTCACGTTTAGTGAGGGCAGCACAAGTCATGTTATTAAGGTAAAGTAAAAAAACAACAACATACTGTTAGGTACAATTAGGTATTGTTTGTGCGACTAAAAGAAGAAAAAAAGACTGGAGACAAAATGGCGGACGAGATGGTGTCGGAAAGTCGAAATCACGTCAGTCGAGTACGTCGTAACCCGGGGACTACCTGTATATTGACGTACGCATTCTTTGATGACATAAAAGAGACATAACACGTTTTTAAAAAAACCTGAACATTTATTACAGCGATCATCAGGAGATAGGATTATATTAACAAACATTTGCAAAAAAAAAAAAAAAAAAATAGCAAATGGTTATATGACAGCATAAAAACACAAACTACCAATTACAATATTAAATACGTTCACAATGTTTGATTTACAATGATTAAAAAAAAAAAAAAAGTCGTCTATTAGGACAGCACCAACATACTGTAACAGTGGTTCCAGTTTTGCCATTTCCTGTGTGTTGAATTTAAATACAATCCAAGCATCATAGGATATGCAACAAATGTAAATACGTTGTATACTTATATCACTTTTTCATTGTGTATTTTACCTGTAAAACACTTCAAACACACATATAGTAACACGTCTTGGTTAAAGTAGTGACAACTGCTTTTTAGTGCACTACATAACACTGATTTGAACAATATAAGCGATATCATAAAACCAATAAAAGAGGTTTTCTGTTTAATTCAGAAAATTGTGCATGCTCAATATACTTAAATAATGAGTTCTCAAGGCATTGCTGTTACATTGAGAAAGAATAACAAAAAATCCAGTCTCTTATGTTACAGCTCTACAAATTCCTTAAGCTAAATAACCCTTATTGCCCAGACGTGTGGCACCGTGGAGCACCACAAGTGAAAAAGCTTCCTTTTTTTCAAACGTGTCAGGCCCAGTGAGCTGCAGCTGGAAGTGTTTATGATGATAGGGGGTGTCAAGCAAGTTGTCTGAAGTACATGCTGGGGTATCATTGGTGTTTCCCTGAGGTGTCCCACAACCTAAATCTAACAGGAATGCCCCCACAGAAAGGCTTATCGCTCAAGTGTTTTGTGCCGATGTGACTTTTAGGAAGGTAAGCCAACCCAGCCTGCAGTCCTCAAAGGGTTGGGGTTAGGGCTACTTCCCTCGAACCTTGGTGTCGGAGGACAGAGGAGAAGCAAGTCGATATGGAAGCGCACCTGCTCGCTTATCTCTGTAGAAACTAGGGGAGACTGTGCCAAATGGTCCATCCCCAGAGCCTAGATCAGGTTCTGTTGAAGAAAGACAGCAGTTGGAACAGGGCCTCCCTGTCCAGCACTGTTTGGCCATGTGCACGCTGTTGTCTTTATCTTGTTTTTAAAACTCAAATGACCATATTATGATCTATTTTCTTAATACAACAGGCCTATAATTTGTCGTTGCTATTAGATTCTGCCATGAAATGTGTCAGGCGAGTAGGGCTGCAACAACACAATATTAACCACACAACCCAAATACAGTAATTACTCAGCTGTTTCATCACCATCATTCAGGCATGATAATGGTTTTGTTATTATCCTATGTGTTTTTCTTAATTACACCGCTGGCCAAAAGTATTGGAGCCCTGCAATTCTGTCAGCTCAACTTCTCCCAGAAAATGATTGCAATTACAAATGCTTTGGTACTTCCGTATTAGCCCGAATATAAGACAGCCCTGATTATAAGACAACCCCTTTTTTCTCAGGACTCAAGTTTGAAAAATGACTTTTGCACACCAAATTAATTTTTATACAGAAAATTAGATTAGATAATATATATCTATAATATAATATAATATATAGATTATGTTAGAAAATTAAGAGATGTCCCGATCGATCGGCATCCCGATCGATCCGATCACGTCATTTTCAAAGTATCGGAATCGGCAAAAAATATCAGCCATGCCTTTTTTTAATATATATATATATATATATATATATATTTTTTTTTTTTTTTTTTTATTAAATCGTTTTCTAATTGTATTTAACGTTACAGACATAACATGTTTCACTCTTCCAGAGTCTTTAGTTTAGGCTTAAGGTAGGGTTATCAAATTTATCCTAATAACGACGGTAATTAATTTAAAAAAAAATGTATCATGTTAAAATATTTAACGCAATTAATGCATGCGCTGCACGACCCACTCACGCATTGTTGCTCTCAATCTGTAATGGCGCCGTTTTACCCATATAGAGAGATAAAAGGCAGCGTAAAATGAGTAGAGTGAATTTTGCCAGCCTTTGAAGCCTTTTTAAAAAAATTTTTTTTAAATTTTTATTTATTTATTTATTTTTTTAAACCTGTCCTGTTCAGCTGTTTGACACAGAGAATGGAAGTCTAAGTGCCCGGATTCTGAACAGTTTTAATGTTTCACATGGAGAGTCTGACATACTCCCATTGTGATCATTCAAAATACCTTTTTATTATGACAAAGCAGCGAACAGGAACAGTTCTTGAAGCCTTTTTTAAATTGGCTAAAACCTTACAATCCCTCTCCCTACGATTGGAAAGATCATGTGAAGCAATACGGGGAAGCAAGGTAGCAATTGATCTTAAGCTTAACACCTTATGTTATTTGCCAACGCAGAGAAGATATATCAATTGGTATCACTACGCACAGTCTTGGTTCCACTTCCCATCATGCATTTGGGCATGACTACAGTATCATTTACTGAAAGCTCAACAAATACACTAGATGGCAATATTTAGTCACAATATACAAAGTCACAAGTATTTCTATCTGTGGATCCCTCTCAAAGAAAGAATGTTAATAATGTAAATGCCATCTTGAGGACTTATTGTCAGAATAAACAAATACAGTACTTATGTACTATATGTTGAATGTATATATTCGTCCGAGTTTTATTCATTTTTTTCTTAATGCATTGCCAAAATGTATATGATCGGGAAAAATTATCGGGAATGATTGGAATTGAATCGGGAGCAAAAAAAAAAAAAAGCAATCGGATCGGGAAATATCGGGATCGTCAGATACTCAAACTAAAACGATTGGGATCGGATCGGGAGCAAAAAAACATGATCGGAACAACCCTAGTGCTAATACTATTGTCCGGCTCATTTTTGGAGTTTTGTGTAAAATGATAATGATCTAATTTTTTTCCCATCCTATTTTGTGTTTTTTCATTGCAAGCAAAATAAATGAAGATATTGCTACCAAAGCATTTGTAATTGCAATCATTTTCTGGAAGAAATTGAGCATTATCTGACAGAATTGCAGGGGTGCCAATACGGCTACGTTCATACTACAGGTCTTAATGCACGAATCCGATTTTTTCGCGTTTTTCCGACTCGAGTCAGGCATTAACTTGACGGTCTGAACGTGACAAGTCGCATAGTACTGGACCATTTCAAATCCGATCTGGGTCACTTTCGTATGTGGTTCAAATCGGATCTGGGCCACATTTTTCCAGACTGTCGCGGCGGTCTGTACTGTCCACTCTCCCAAATCGGATTTCATGCAGCAATTACGTCATCAAATAGCGAGAGAGACGCTTACCGTAGCGGTGCCACTGTGCGTTATTAGCGCCTAGCTTGCAGTGAACATGGCTTTTGGGGAAGGGCTGAGCTTGACAACAGTCATAAAAAATAAAAATGGGTTGAGGATAAGCCTGAGAATGCTCAGTTTTCTCTCTGCTCCAAGTGAGCAATATTTCAACATCGCCTACACGGCCGAGGTCGGGGCAAACTGCCCGTATGTGTGTGTGACGTGCACGGACCGTGCGTGCATGCTATCGATCCATATAAACTTTGAATCTAAGCCTAAACGGGGATTATTTATGTCTGTTATTTGTGTCCTCCTTTTGAAAGGCAAAATATGATATCCCTGGAATGACGGATGACGTGTGTCATTTGTTTTGATGCTTCTGAGCATGCGGGTCGTCTTGCTCAGCGCGTGTCGGACCGCGAATTAGTGCGCATGCGTAATACTTGAACGATCTCAATGGATAAAGGCAGTCTGAACGGGCACGCCAAAAAAACGGATATGACAAAAAACGGATTCGTGCATTAAGACCTGTAGTATGAACGTAGCCTACTTTTGGCCAGCACTGTAAATCTGACGTTGGTAGATGGTTTTCTTCTTGGAGGTCATGGGGATTTGACAGTTGCCATCATATTTTCGGGATCAAAGCACCGTTCCGCCCTGTTCCGGCCCCAAATCTTATACCGGAACAGTTTTTCGGCCCGTTTTCACCCCTGGTTACGTCGCCGGCATAGGAACGGAACTAGTTCGTAACTCGGGGACTACCTGTAGCTGTCTATGAAGAATCATTTAATCGATTTACATGCCCTCAACAGTGGCAATTCAATGGGAAAATAATCATCTCTAGCTGTACAGAATATTTTTCTTTGAACAAAAATTCTTGTAAACTGACTTCAACAATCGTGATTATAAAGTGTTTGTTGTTTTTCAAAGTTGCAGCACAACTCTCCAGACTATCACGTTAAATATACACACATTAGTACACACTGATTTTCGTAAATCGAAAGAAATACAGAGAATGGATGTATGAATCAATCATTTCTTAATTATAAAAGTCTCCACAAAAAAATGAACAAAAAACTTCAACTCTACAAAACATCTACTGCTACTTGAAAAATAATTACATCAATCCGGTGCTAAGGAGAATTTGACAATCTGTCACTTGACATTTCCCTAAACCTTCTCGATTGAATCGTTTGCGTGTGTTTCTATTTGAGGGCCGGCAAAGCTGTGGGTGAGGATGTCTCATCATTACCTGGCCAGACGATAGCTTCCAGCAGCGTCACCCTACGAGCCAGAAGCTCGAGCTCAGCCTGCAAGTCGCGGAACATCTGCAAGCTAAAGTCCTATCAGAGAGCAGTGACAGGGGGTGCCTCGTGAGGGGGTGTGGAAAAACCAGCCTGAGTCCTTGGGGTCTGCTCGTGACTGTTCCCACTCCCTGTCCCAGTTGGTGAGGTGCAGTGGGAGTTTGAGCCCCCCCTACTTTGACCCCTGCCTTAAACTAATCCTGCCTCAGGCCTCCTACTCACCATGAATACCGATCATAGTCTCGAGGATTAAAACCCTCTCAGCTAAGATCTTCAGCGCCTCTCTGATCTGATGTATTCCGTCCCCCTGTGAAGATAGATACAGCCGTCATGGTTAGGAGCGCAAGCTGGCCAAGATGCAGGTCATTTGCTTTATTTCGCAATACAGTTGAGCAGTTAGAAGGTTAAACTGTCCACACATCTGACTAGCATTGTATGCTTCCTACGGATTGATCTCCATCTCCCTCATTCTCCGGCCATGCTGCTATACGCTCTGATGCCAGTCACGGCCATGCTGGACTGGACAACAGCAGCATGCACGGGTTTGACACACCTGAACCAAACTCTTGCAGGATAAAGATGTTGAGCATGCTACATATGCATTCTTGATTCTTTCTGTATTGTAAAAAAAAACTATCTTCCCGAGAGAGGTTCATATGCACTCACTGAACACTTTATTAGGTTTATTTGGACATAGACATGATCATATTTAGCTTTGATTGCGACTTGGGTATTTGCAGTCACAGCATCATATTAAGTGGTCTGTCCATAAGTAGTGTTTACCAAGGGCACAGGTTTGCATAGGGACATTACACTAGCAACTTTTCAGGATGCTCAAATACTCACCACCAACTTTAAAGTAACCTTATTTGCACTATATAATGAGTTCAGTTATATAGGTCATTCAAACTGTCTTTCCATATGTTGTAACGATAGAATAGACCCTATCATTATTAAGCGATTTATTGTCATAATGTTAGGACTTACATTTACCCCTTTTCACTTGCTGAATGTGTGTCCATTTTTTCCCCTCAAACGAACTCAGATTGGCTAATTAGCCTACTTGCATTTAATTAAAATGTATTTATTATTTCCGACATTATTTTATTTCAAAATATTTTTATTTGCAGCCCATGCAGACATTTTCTTTCAGATAATCATACATTAATAAGGGACATCGAAAGAAAATAAATTTAAGGTACACATTAGCATTATTTTTACGGAGCCCCCCGGGTGCCAGGATAGAAAAAAATAAAAAATAATAGCTAATCTGTACCCACAGTTTACTAATCTGTACCCACACGTGCTAAACTGTGGGTACAGTTTAGTAATCTGTGGGTACAGATTAGTAAACTGTGCGTACAGTTTAGTAAACTGTGGGTACAGATTAGTAATCTGTGGGTACAGATTAGCTATGATTTTTTAATTTTTTCTACCGTGGCACCCGGGGGGCTCCGTATTATTTTGCATTTAGGCTAGCTGACTTTTGATATGCGAGTTAGCCAAATTTTTGTAAACATTAGCATTATATAGCATTTAAGAGACCAGACTTTTGCTACGCAAGTTAGCCAATTGTTGTAAACATGAGCATTTTATTGCATTTACGCTAACGGACTTTTGCTATGCAAAAGCCAAATGTTGTAAACATTGGCATTATATAGCATTTAAGCTAAATGACTTTTGCTATGGAAGTAAGTCAATTGTTGTAAACATTAGCATTATATAGCATTCACGCTAAAGAACTTTTGCTATGCAAGTTAGCCGATTGTTGTAAACATTAGCATTATTTTGCATTAAGGCTAGCGGAATTTGCTATGCAAGTTAGCCAGTTGTCATAACATTAGCATTATATGGCATTTAAGCTAGCAGACTTTTGATACGCAAGTTAGCCAATTGCTGTAAACATTAGCATGATATAGCATTTACGCTAATGGACTTTTGCTATGCAAGTTAGCCAATTGTTGTAAACATTAGCATTATTTTGCATTAAGGCTAGCGGAATTTTGCTATGCAAGTTAGCCAATTGTCATAAACATTAGCATTATATAGCATTTAACCTAGCAGACTTTTGATACACAAGTTACAATTGTTTTAAACATTAGCATGATATAGCATTTACGCTAATGGCCTTTTGCTATGCAACTTAACCAATTGTTGTAAAAATTAGCATTATATAGCATTTAAGATAGCAGACTTTTGATACACAAGTTAGTCAATT
Organism: Corythoichthys intestinalis; assembly: GCF_030265065.1. Taxonomy (NCBI): domain Eukaryota; kingdom Metazoa; phylum Chordata; class Actinopteri; order Syngnathiformes; family Syngnathidae; genus Corythoichthys; species Corythoichthys intestinalis. The sequence goes on along the minus strand of NC_080397.1, from coordinate 59,996,733 downwards.
GTTGTAAACATTAGCATGATGAAGCATTTACGCTAATGGCCTTTTGCTATGCAAGTTAGCTAATTGTTGCAAACATTAGCATGTTATAGCATTTACAATAACGGACTTTTGCTGTGCAAGTTAGCCAATTGTTGTAAACATTAGCATTATTTTGCATTAAGGGTAGCGGAATTTTGCTATGCTAGTTAGCCAATTGGCATAAACATTAGCATTATATAGCATTTAAGCTAACAGACTTTTGCTACGCAAATTAGCCAATTGTCGTAAACATTAGCATGATATAGCATTTACGCTAATGGCCTTTTGCTATGCAAGTTAGCCAATTGTTGTAAACATTAGCATTATATACATAGCAGTTACGTTAACTGACTTTTGCTATGCAAATTAGCAAATGGTCGTAAACATTAGCATTATATAGCATTTAGGCTAGCGGACTTTTGCTATGCAAGTTAGCCAAGTGTTGTAAACATTAGTGTTATATAGCATTTACGCTAACGGACATTTGCTATACTAGTTAGCCAATTGTTGTAAACATTAGTATTATATAGCATTTAAGCTAACGGACATTTGCTATACTAGTTAGCCAATTGTTGTAAACATTAGTATTATATAGCATTTAAGCTAGAGGACGTTTGCTATGGTAGTTAGCCAATTGTTGTAAACATTTGTATTACATAGCATTTAAGCTAGAGGACTTTTGATCGGGAAGTTAGCCAATTGTTGCAATTGGCTAACTTGCATAGCAAAAGTCTGCTGGTTTAAATGCTTTATAATGCTAACGTTTACCAGATTGTTTAATCTGGTGCACACTAGAAACAATCTAAACAAAATTTATTTTATTTCTGTCGATGTCCCTTAAGGGGCTCTGTACATTAATCATAACGGCGGTAAAAAGTTTTCATTTTTCGTTGCGTTTGGTTGCGCTTGTGGACAAAAGCAGTAGTGTTTTAACTGAAGGAAGGGCTCCATATTTATTTATTTTTGTTATACCCTGACTAAGTTTTTCCAGTTATACTAAAGAGGAAGTTCAGAATTTTTTACAGGCTTAGTCTACGATTTAGTGGGGTTTAATTGATCGGTGGAGTTGATTTCAACACATTCCATGCTGTTTGTCAGTTATTGCTTAGTTTCAGGTCTCCGGAGTGGCTAAGCTAGTGCGAGTCAATGGTGCCTGCTTAGCATATTAACAGATCTAACATAGTCTAGACCAAATCTGCGCCCTTGATTGATTGTGTGAGAAATGTGAAAAGCCACCTAAGAGAGTTTCCAGTGAGTGAACATTCAAACCCTGTTGGACACTTAAATGGTAAGCCATGGATGAATGAGTTACAGTACAGTTTTTCCAAACTTGAAAGGCCACAATCCACCATAACAAATAAAGGCATGCAAATAAGGGGGTTAAACCTTTCTGATTAGTATGACAGAAAAGGCAATGGTTTGTAGAAAAAAAGCAAAGTCAAAATCTTTTTTGCCGACACAATATTTAGTTCACGCAGCGAGAGAAAATGTTTTGCAATCGGGGGCAACTTTGCCTTACTTCAATGTATCTGCATTGTTTTCTACTTGTTAATATCCACATGCAAAAAAATGAGTCTTTTTGTCAGAAGGGATAAAAAAAAAAAAGAGTAGCTGTATCCACTCCACAACACCTCTGAACCCAACAGAATGACCGACTACTGACGCATAAATGGAATGATTTGGCATATGCGTCTCGTGCGCTTTACTTGTTATACAAAACAATTTACTCATAAGAGGAGAAAATCAATTATAAGAACATGAATTTAAAGGGTACCACAGACTAAAAGACTTGTAGGCTCTAATAATAAGCCTAAAATACGTGATTAGAAACACATAAAACATTGCTATTGATTTAAAAATCTATAATATTTAGGATATGTTTTGACATGTTTTACGTGCGCAATGCACGCTTGGGGTGATGACTCAGCTGGGTTGGAGTGGGACAATTAGCTAGCAAGCGAAGCTAGTATGATGACTGGCATGATTTTGTCACATTTTGCTGCTGGTCAGATTGTTTCGTTACAAAGCTGTGGGATGAGTTCCCGACGTCGTACCTGCATCCAATTCCAGCTCATCAGCAGCGTCTTTAAACCGATCCTAGGCGGGTTGCCGAGATATTGAATTGCTGCCATTTGACAGTGTGTCTTCTCGATCCCTACTGTCACAGACCCTTGTTTTTGTCTCCCTTTTCGCGATCATGTGTTTTTTTGTGTGTTAAATAAACCCTTGTATGCCATACCTCTGCCCATCTCCCTTTGATTCCGCATTCGTGGACCGTAACAGATTTGTTGGTTTTTATCTGAGGACTTGAGTTACTAATTGCAGCTAATGGAGTGATAAACAATACACTTACTATCGCTGTAGAAAGAAAATAACATGGTCCTTGTGGTGGTAGTTAATGTTACTAAACAAGAGTGGTCTTGAACGCTAAATGCAGCTAACGTGCTTTAAATACAAATAAAGTCCATGAGTCCTCTTATACAGTATCTCAATATGCAAAATAAGGCGTCATTATAATCTGTTGGGCAGAAAATTATATGAATAATCAAACTAAATTTAATACATTCATTCGTTTTCAGTGTTGCTTATCCGTCTTTAGCATTTATTCACGCCGTATTCATATTGCATATGTATGTTTATGATGTAGCTTGTTGATGTGGCACCTTTTGGATAATGACAGTCCAACTGAATGTAAAATAGTGCTTATTTACTGCCAAAAAAGCTTTGGGAGCAACATCTGATAAGGGCGCAAAATCTGAGAACACCAGCAGAATGATCATCAATCCAGACAGCCAGGGGCGGACTGGGACTAAAAAGCAGCCCTGGAGTTTGACTCAGCCCAGCCCACAAGAATTGCTGTACAGAGACCCTCTAGGGGAGGCCAGGGGTGTGCCCCCCCCCCCGGGAAAATTAAAAAAATATATTTTATTGTAAAATGTATCAATTTCGTTCACTTTGAGAGAAAAATGAAGAGAATGTGTCTAGACCAGACATGTCCAAAGTCAGGCCCGGGGGCCAAATGTGGCCCATGGACAAATTTCACCTGGCCCCCACCCTCTGACATAAAATCAATAATGTCTGGCCCGCACACAGACTTAATAAATTGGTCCGCAGCACTGCTACCAGCATATGAAGTAGCTTACACACTAAATGTTGCTCCTCATTTACCCACTAAAAGGCAGCGGCACTCCACGCAACATTAGCCTGTGTGACCCTTTACTCCCAATTTTCTAAAATGGCGACAATCAACAAAAAAAAAGAAAGTTGATTGCGATGGCCGACGCTTCAAGGATAGGTGGAAATTGGACTATTTCTTCTCTAAAATACGCAACAACTGTGTCTGCCTCATTTGCAAAGAGACAGTCGCTGCTTTTAAAGAGTTCAATGTGATGCGATATTACCAAGCAAGACAGGCTGACATGTATGACAAGATTACAGGGAAGATACATAGCGAGAAACTGAAGCAACTTGAAGCTAGTTTAATTTCACAGCAGCAGTATTTCGCAAGAGCCCGAGATTTGAAAGAGTAAGCCACAAAGGCTGGTTGCGAGATTGTTGAAATTATTAATTTAAAAAAAATAATAAAGAAAATGTGACACATACAATGGCTTGCTAAAATTTGCTTAAATATATTGTTCTACGTAAAGGACGTCGGCCAAGGTCACCCCAACCACATTTTTAACACACCAAATCTGGCCCCCTTTGCAAAAAGTTTGGACACCCCTGGTCTAGACTGTGACTGTCTGACTTGGGGCGCTCAAAGTACTGCAAGGATGAACTGTAGTTGGATTCATCTGCCCTAGCTCTATAATCAACCTGAATAAACAAATAATATATTTTTTAAAGCAAGTTTTATGTATCCAATTTATTATAATAACACCTATCCCGTGTCTATAAAATAACTTCATTGTTTATGCCATAATTAATCTTGCCACACAAATAATAAATTTCAATGAAAATACAATAAACATTTCAAGACAAATCCTGTAACCTTCATTGGAAAGTGTTAACCAGAAAACAAAACGATATATAAATGATTAAAAATTAGGGCTGTCAAAATTATCGCGTTAACGCGCGGTAATTAATTTTTCAAATTAATCACGTTAAAATATTTGACGCAATTAACGCGCATGTCCCGCTCAGAAAGTATTCTGCCTTTTGGTAAGTTTTACAGCAAGGGTTTTTGTGCTGTCCAACAGCGAACTCTTGTGGTCGCTTTGCGACATGGTTTATTGTTTTCTTGCCAGTTCATTATGGCTGCACGACGTCTCGGGCTGATAATGTTGTGCTTATATGATCCTTGGACAAGATTTGTCCGTAAGTATGGTTGTTGTAAAGAATGTACATATTATGTTACTAAGCGAAATGTTATATTTTTTGTATGAGACGCTTTTTGTTTATGTTTAGTGAACCTGTATAGCGTGCTAAGCTAACGTTGTTGCTAATGCAATGCTTGTGTACTTTTTGTAGTTTTACGACGGTCTAAAGAGGACAATGGTTTGAGGCCATTTTATTAATAAATCGGATGAAAAAGGAAGAAGTCTAATTATTAAGGCGTCGTTCACTAGCTGTCTAGCTTTGGAAAAAGTAGACGCTTCGGAGTGAGGACAGCATAGACAGATTTAAATGACAGTAGAGTGAAATTCCCACTACAGTCTTTATGTACCGTATGTTGAATGTATATATCCATCTTGTGTCTTGTCTTTCCATTCCAACAATTAATTTTACAGAATATATATATAATTTACAGAAAAATATGGCATATTTTATAGATGGTTTGAATTGCGATTAATTGCGATTAATTACGATTAATTAATTTTTAAGCTGTAATTAACTCGATTAAAAATTTTAATCGTTTGACAGCCCTATTAAAAATATATATCATATCAATTTAACTACCTAAACTTTAAAGTAAAACCATCCATTTTATTAATATTTTGTTATATTTCTTCTGAATTAATATTGCTGCTGCGTGTGCATACGTTGTTTTACAGCTAAAATGTTTGCCAATTGCTAATATACCTAGCAAGTAATCCTCTCCATCTCAACCCGGTGGCAACTGCAAAGTCCGCCAAAGCTCTTATCGCTCTATACCGCTCCTTCGTGGGCCACAACAAGTCTTTCAGCCAGGTGCCTTGCTACCACCTGTCGGATTGGATGCGAACTGTAGATAATCACAGAGTATAGAGGGGATAAAAACAGTTATGTACAGTGCCTTGCAAAAGTATTCAGCCCCCTTGAACCTTGCAACCTTTCGCCACATTTCAGGCTTCAAACATAAAGATATAAAATTTTAATTTTTTTGTCAAGAATCAACAACAAGTGGGGCACAATCGTGAAGTGGAACAAAATTTATTGGATAATTTAAACTTTTTTAACAAATAAAAAACTGAAAAGTGGGGCGTGCGATATTATTCGGCCCCCTTGCGTTAATACTTTGTAGCGCCACCTTTTGCTCCAATTACAGCTGCAAGTCGCTTGGGGTATGTTTCTATCAGTTTTGCACATCGAGAGACTGACATTCTTGCCCATTCTTCCTTGCAAAACAGCTCGAGCTCAGTGAGGTTGGATGGAGAGTGTTTGTGAACAGCAGTCTTCAGCTCTTTCCACAGATTCTCAATTGGATTCAGGTCTGGACTTTGACTTGGCCATTCTAACACCTGGGTACGTTTATTTTTTAACCATTCCATTGTAGATTTGGCATTATGTTTGTGATCATTGTCCTGTTGGAAGATAAATCTCCGTCCCAGTCTACGTCTTGTGCAGATACCAACAGGTTTTCTTCCAGAATGTTCTTGTATTTGGCTGCATCCATCTTCCCGTCAATTTTAACCATCTTCCCTGTCCCTGCTGAAGAAAAGCAGGCCCAAACCATGATGCTGCCACCACCATGTTTGACAGTGGGGATGGTGTGTTCAGGGTGATGAGCTGTGTTGCTTTTACGCCAAACATATCGTTTTGCATTGTGGCCAAAAAGTTCAATTTTGGTTTCATCTGACCAGAGCACCTTCTTCCACGTGTTTGGTGTGACTCCTAGGTGGCTTGTGGCAAACTTTAAACGAGACCTTTTATGGATATCTTTGAGAAATGGCTTTCTTCTTGCCACTCTTCCATAAAGGCCAGATTTGTGCAGTGTACGACTGATTGTTGTCCTATGGACAGACTCTCCCACCTCAGCTGTAGATCTCTGCAGTTCATCCAGAGTGATCATGGGCCTCTTGGCTGCATCTCTGATCAGTTTTCTCCTTGTTTGAGAAGAAAGTTTGGAAGGACGGCCGGGTCTTGGTAGATTTGCATTGGTCTGATGCTCCTTCCATTTCAATATGATGGCTTGCACAGCGCTCCTTGAGATGTTTAAAGCTTGGGAAATCCTTTTGTATCCAAATCCGGCTTTAAACTTCTCCACAACAGTATCTCGGACCTGCCTGGTGTGTTCCTTGGTTTTCATAATGCTCTGTGCACTTTAAACAGAACCCTGAGACTATCACAGAGCAGGTGCATTTATACGGAGACTTGATTACACACAGGTGGATTCTATTTATCATCGTCGGTCATTTAGGACAACATTGGATCATTCAGAGATGTCACTGAACTTCTGGAGTGAGTTTGCTGCACCGAAAGTAAAGGGGCCGAATAATATTGCACGCCCCACTTTTCAGTTTTTTATTTGTTAAAAAAGTTTAAATTATCCAAAAAATGTTGTTCCACTTCACGATTGTGTCCCACTTGTTGATTCTTGACAAAAAAATTACATTTCCCATCTTTATGTTTGAAGCCTGAAATGTGGCGAAAGGTTGCAAGATTCAAGGGGGCCGAATACTTTTGCAAGGCACTGTATGTAAGGTGGCCGCCGGCCGTCCAGAACACCGGCCGTTCTGTGATCCTCCAGAAGCTACAGATTACCAGTCCGCCCCTGCGGACAGCGCTTTTATGTACATTTTTAACGTAAAAAAAATATGATGGCTGATGTAGCACTCTCTCGGTCAAGGAGGCAGAGTCTTATTAGATTTCTCAAAGTTTTTGTGAGCTGTGATGTACGGACTATCTGCAAAAATATTCATTGTAGTTTCACTGTATATCCTAATCATATGTAAAACACGTGACAGCTCTGCATGTGAACAATCGCCACAATTACACTGCTGGCCAAATATTGTACATACAGTATTGGCACCCCTGCAATTCTGTCAGATAATGCTCAATTTCTCCCAGAAAATAATTGCAATTGCAATTACAAATGCTTTGGTAGTAATATCTTAACTTTCAATTAAAAACACATAAGAGAATGAAAAAAAAATTAATTATCATAATTTTACACTACACTGGGCCGGACAAAAGTACTGGCTCCTTCAGCCAAATACTTGGTAGCACAACCTTTAGACAAAATAACTGTGAACAACCGCTTCCGGTATCCATCAGTGAGTCTCTTTCAATGCTCTGCTGGAATTTTAGACCATTCTTCTTTGGCCAACTGCTCCAGGTCTCTGAGATTTGAAGGATGCCCTCTCCAAACTGCCATTTTGAGATCTCTCCATAGGTGTTCTATGGGATTCAGGTCTGGCCATATTCTCAAACCATTTTCTAGTGCTTTTTGAAGGGAGTTTTGGGTCATTGTCCTCCTGGAAGACCCATGACCTCTGAGGGAGACCCAGCTTTCTCACACTGGGCCCTATATTATGCTGCAAAATTTGTTGGTAGTCTTCAGACTTCATAATGCCATGCACACGGTCAAGCAGTCCAGTGCCAGAGGTAGCAAAGCAACCCCAAAAGATCAGGGGACCTCCGCCATGTTTGACTGTGGGGGCCGTGTTCTTTTCTTTAAAGGCCTCGTTTTTTCCCCTGTAAACATTCTTCCAAAACGTATATGGTTTTCTCAGGTAAGTTTTGGCAAACTCCAACCTGGCTTTTTTATGTCTCAGGGTCAGAAGTGGGGGATTCCTGGGTATCCTACCATAGAGTCCCTTTTCATTCAGACACCGACGGAAAGTACGGGTTGACACTGTTGTACCCTCGGACTGCAGGACAGCTTGAACTTCTTTATCCACCGTCCGCATACTCTTTCGTTGAAATCCCTCGTCAATTTTTCTTTTCCGTCCACATCTAGGGAGGTTAGCTAGTGCTGTGGGCTTTACACTTATTGATGACACTGCACATGGTTGACACAGGAACATTCAGGTCTTTGGAGATGGACTTGTAGCCTTGAGATTGCCCATGCTTCCTCACAATTTTGCTTCTCAGGTCCTCAGACAGTCTTCTTTCTTTTCTCCATGCTCAATGTGGTACACACAAGGACACAGGACAGAGGTTGAGTCAACTTTAATCCATTTTAACTGTCTGCAAGTGTGATTTAGTCATTGCCACCACCTGTTATGTGCCACAGGTAAGTTACAGGTGCTGTTAATTACACAAATTAGAAAAGCATCACATGATTTTTCAAAGGGTACCAATACTTTTGTCCGGCCCATTTTTGGAGTTTTGTGTAAAATTATAATGATTTAATTTTTTTCCCATCCTATTTTGTGTTTTTTCATTGCAAGCAAAATAAATGAAGACATTACAACCAAAACATTTGTAATTGCAATCATTTTCTGACACAATTGCAGGGGTGCCAGTACTTTTGGCCAGCAGTGTACAGGCCTATTGGAATGAAGTATTATCACACAATAGTTCTTGACAGATGTCACCGTCACTAGATGAACTTGTCCATGTCCTACTCTCGTCTCATCCTGTCTTTCCTGTTCATTTTGATTCTGCTGCTCGTTTTGTGATGTATCGACAGTGCTGTCCTGGTCATTGATGTTCCTCTCGGGTTCAAATTGAAAGGGCTGAACAAATGACATGTTTATATGGCTAGAGTCATATTCTAGAAGCCTGGCAGCGCAACTCAATGACGTCACCACCAGTGTTGTCAGTAAGGCGTTACATGGTAACGCCTTTCTATAATCTGATTACTTTCTTCAGTACGAGTAATCTAACGCGTTCATTTTTCCAAGCCAGTAATCCGATTAAAGTTAGTTTCCCTAGTGCCTGTGCGTTACTATTTTGTTTTTGCCTCACAATGTATGTAGAATGAAGAATACTGTAGTCATGTACGAAGAGCATTTCTCTTCGCTGGGAAAGAAAAAAACGGATCACGTGTTTTACGATGCTGTTTGAGGCTGTCTGCCACGGCGGTCAACAACATAGCATTCTGACGAGGCAGCGAGGCTAACAGTGAAAGGCAGGTTATATGCCGCAAATGGATGCATTTGCTCACTGGAAATACAGCCATTACTTCACATTTCTGTCCAGTAAAGATGACAAAAATATGTGCGTTGCAAACTTTACGCTGGCTGAAAAAGACTGTCGGCCGCTAAAAACTCTACATCCAATTCAACAAGGAATACAGGAAAACGCGACAAAACTCGAAAAAGCCCAGAGGTAACAAGACAGCACGCACTTCTACTGTTTGTAACCAGCCTTTATGCACATTTTATTGTCAGTGTTTGTAACCATAGGCGGAGTTTTACTTTTGTGGGGCTGGGGGCAAAGCATGTTGATGACTGAAACAAAAGTCAAAAGTTTGGACACACCTAAACATTTTTACGTTTTATATATTTTCTCTACTATTGTAAATCCTCTCTGAATACATCAAAACTATGAACGAACATGTTGAATGGCAAAAAAAAGTGAAATAACTGAAAACAGGTTTTATATTCTACATTCTTCAAAGTGTCCACCATTGAGGTGTCCCCAAACTTTTGGCCAACACTGTATATATACGTATATATAAAACTGTTCAAGCTCAGTTCTTGTTGGTTGCGTTTGAAAGCTTAGGTTTACAGAAATTCTAAATACCCATCTTGCCTCCACAGGTGTAGTTTTGGCTTAGCAAAGCAAAAGCTAGTGTCTTAGGTGCTAGAAAAATCTGCTCGAAAAATGATTTTGACCCATTATGAAATACGTTGTAGGATTCTTGTTCATTTCAATAATTTTTGTTGTTTGTTTTATTGCTCTACAACTTTCATAGACAATATTTTAACAGCTGGGTCTTTATTTTGAAGGGGAAGTTCAGAATTTTTGACATTAGGCTTTAACTTGGAGTTAGCGGGGGTTTATTTAGTCGTTGGAGTTGATTTGGACAAATTCTGTGCAGTTTGTCAGTTATTTGTTAGTTTCAGGGCTCCGGGGTGGCTAAGCTAGCGCGAGTCAATGGTGGTTGATATAAACTCCATCGACTAATTAAACCTCCGCTAACTCAAAGATTAAGCCTTATGTGAAAAATTCAATTACATGCGATTACATTTTTTGTTGTCATTTTTATGTTGAGGCAGCAAAAGGAGAAAAATTGGTAAAAAGTAACTGATAAGTTACTTTTAAAGTAACTTAGTTACTTTGATGATTAAGTAATCAGTAAAGCAACTAAATTACTTTTTTTAGGTGTAATCAGTAATCAAATTACTTTTTTAAGTAATCTGTGACAACACTGGTCACCACCCATAGTGCATTGCGTCGTCAACAACAATGACGACCTACAAGTTAAACTAATTTTACAAATTTCATAAAACCGAAAACATCAAGAGGGGTTTTAATATCAAATCATTATAACTCATACTAACATTTATGTTTTAAGAACTACAAGTCTTTCTATTCGTGGTTCCCTTTAAGGATTTAGCTTTTTCCTCTTTGTCTTTGTTGTTGTTTTGTTGCAACAGGACTGATGGTGGGCAACGGCATTTTGACATATATGCCAAACTCAGACTCTGCCAAAGTGACTGTGAAAGGTAGCCATAGCTTGCAGAGGGAGTCAGACAGCTTCAGGGTCAAGAGGACAGTATCATGACGGGTGGGTGGGCTGCAGTCCGGAGCGCACCCCGAGGACCAACAACACAAAAACGCATAAAGAAGAACTGAAGTTTTCCACACACAAATGCATACGGTTCACCAGCTGAAATCACATGTACAAAAAACATGGTGGGTGAGAAGACATGAGAGGACAAGAAAACACGTAGCCTAAACATATATCCTAAAAAAAATATCTTACATTTAGATTGCTCTAAAATGAAAAAGAGGTCAAAGAAAAGGAAGGATTAGACAGACAGAGGAAATCTAATACTTCACAAGGGAATATTCAACAAGTTTTTCAAACAAAAGCAAGATTTTTGTTCAAACAAATGTGCTTGTACACTACTACCAAATTAGCTAGTTCCTCACCGGTAAACCTTTCTCTCCAGGCTCTCCTTTCGGACCTGGTGATCCCTAAAAGAGAAATACACAACATAATGTGATGTATAGACAATTTATTAGCTTTACTATATTTTAGTGAAATGATTATCGTGAGCGTTATGATGCTAAAAACAGAGCTTGGGGTTAGCTTACCGGCTCACCCCTGAAGCCCCTGTCTCCCGGGTAACCTGAGGGCCCCTGAACCAAAAGTGTATCACACCATGAAGCATAAACAAACAGAAAAATTGCTTTAAAAAAATCAATAGCACTCACTCTTTCTCCACGCTCACCCTTTGGCCCCATAGGACCTTGTGCGCCAGGAATCCCAGGTTTACCCTGTAAAAAAGACATTTAAAATGATAAATAACTTAATCTAGAGACAACTCTTTGTCTAAATTGCTTACATTCTGCCCCTGTGGGCCAGGAGGTCCTGCTGGTCCTTTTGGACCGGTGGGACCTGCACAGACAAGTTGAAAGATATTTTATTAGACCTTTCCTTTAATCAATATCATAGCACACGGACATGAGCGATTGGGTTGGACAGATCATTTTTACAAAACTGCAAATGTCACCCACATTAATATTTTATACAGTCTGTCAGTGTCTCTGAAAATGACACTTATTACTAGGGATGGGAATCGAGAACCGGTTAGACCCTACCCACCGACGTCACAAAATCACGTGCTCGCTGTATGGTTCCGCCCCCTTGTCCGTCATTTTGTGTCTGTATTATCAATGGTCTCAATTGATCGAGCAATTTATAATGCATTTCATGGAAGACCCGGTGCTTTCGGATGCCGTAAACTCACTTGATGCCTTGCATAAAAGGCGTTATGTGGAAAAGCTTCATTTTATCCATTCGCCAGATCCATATTTGATGCCTAAATCGATGTTTTTCGACCCGCTGTCTCCGCCGTATTTGCCTGACATCTGCTAGCTACCCTGATATGTACAACTATCTTGTCCACAAAAAATCAGCCTATTCTCACGAAAGTTTGAAAAACTTTAAGAGCTTGGAGGCCTATAAATACTTCGTTGCTGGTTGGGTGAAACAGGTCCTCGTCCACGAAAATTCGGCAGGAATCTATCTTATGCTTGGAAAGGTGAGTTACGAAATGTTCAATTCAAAATCTTTTGTTATTGCTAACGTCCACTGTCAAGTCTAATGTATTTCATGTCGTTTGTCAATGGAGTTAGGGCTTTTAATGTTTATATGGTTTAGCGATAGCACTCTCACTACATACATACGTGTATGTTGTCGGCGATTAGCCTAGCAATGATCTTAATTGTGGTTGTCAGCCCAAAACCCTCTAAATATATATTAAATGCATCTTACCAGATATAAAATGACTACTACATAATCTGTGGTAATCGTTTGGAGCCCAGTTTTCTCGTCGAATTGCAGCAGCCCATCTCGCTCTCTTCTCTCCGGGTCTCTCGGCATCCGGTAGAACTTCAAGTCTCTCCGTCTTCTCCGTCTATCTTCTCTGTTATTGCAACCGACCCCCACACACGCCTTCACCATTTTGATTATTAATGTTAACGAGCAAAAAAACACGTCGTAAATAGGAGGAATGTACGTAGCCGTAACAGGTAAACATGATATGTTGACGGACAATTGGGCGGCACCAGTCAGGAGGAAGGAGTTGTGACGTCACGTGGGTAGGGTCTATAGAGAACCGGTTCAGCGTGTCTCAATTCCATGGAATCGTTTGGCAGATTATTTAACGATTCTCTTATAGATTCCTAACAGTACAATCAATTTTACGGAACTGACGCATCACCGACAAGCAAGCAAGTGTAGTGGCCGGAAATGGCACAACAACATAATAATTTAATACATGCAGGTATGTTCCGAATAAACTGAACAAGAGGCTAAGACTGATCAAAACAATGTATTTATTTTGAATAAAAGAAACAAAAGACAGAAACGGGAAAGTGCATGTGCAAGAAATCCTAGTTAGTGGGGCTGGTATAATTTAAAAACAAACAATTTAAATAATCAGTGGCCTGCTTAAAAGAACACTGGAAACACGGCAACACTACAAGCCACTTTGGTTAAAATCACAGCAAACGCCAGCCCCACAAATTACACAATCCCATTAACTTCATAAAAAATTAAATAAAAACTATAAACTCCTAAAACACTAATTAGAAAGGGGAAAAAACTGACACATGCCAGGGTCCTCCTTGAAGAATCGAGGACACACACTTTACTGATGAGGCCAAACAGGTGCCTGGATGCTTCTGCTATGTCTATAGACCCTACTCACCTACGTCACAAAATGACGTGTCGCTGTATCCGGCCGCCATATTGTCCGTATTTTTTAGACTTATTCTCATTGTTTTCAATTAGTCATGCAAGTTATAGAGCAATTCATGGAAGCCCCGGTGTTATCTGACGCTGTAAACTCATTGGATGCGTTGCATAAAAGGCGTTATGTGGAAAAGCTTCAGTTTATCCATTCGCCAGATCCATATTTGATGCCTAAATCGATGTTTTTCGACCCGCTGTCTTCGCCGTCTTTGCCTGACATCTGCTAGCTACCCTGATATTTACAACTATCTTGTCCACACAAAATCAGCCTATTCTCACGAAAGTTTGAAAAACTTTAAGACCTTGGAGGCTTATAAATACTTCGTTGCTGGTTGGGTGAAACAGGTCCTCGTCCACGAAAATTCGGCAGGAATCTATCTTGTGCTCGGTAAGGTGAGTTACGAAATTTTCAATTCAAAATCTTTTGTTCTTGCTAACATCCACTGTCAAGTCTAATGTATTTCATGTCATTTGTCAATGGAGCTAGGGCTTTTAATGTTTATATGGTTTCGCGATGGCACTCTCACTACAAAATATATAATATGTAATAAATATGGAGTGCGATAGCACTACTCCAGATTGTCCCTAGTAGTTTTTGGCTTTTGACCTCAATAGTGAAATTGTAAATTAATTGTATGACAACTGTCTGATTATCCCCTTATAATTATATATTTTCAGGTAGTTCATTCACAACGTCTGAGTGTATGTTGTCGGCGATTAGCCTAGCAATGATCTTAATTGTGGTTGTCAGCCCAAAACCCTCTAAATATATATTAAATGCATCTTACCAGATATAAAATGACTACTACATAATCTGTGGTAGTCGTTTGGAGCCCAGTTTTCTCGTCGAGTTGCAGCAGTCAATCTCGGTCTCCTCTCCGGGTCTCTCGGAATACGGTAAAACTTCAAGTCTCTCCGTCTATCTTCTCTGTTTTTGCAACCGACCGCCACACACGACTTCACCATTTTGATTATTAATGTTAACGAGCAGAAAAACACGCCATAAAAAGAGGAATTTACGAAGCGCTAATGCATTAACATATATACGGACAACATGGCGTGGGGGCGTGGCTGTGACGTCATGTGAGTAGGGTCTATAGCAGGGGTGGGCAAACTATTCCACAAAGGGCCACAGTGGGTGCGGGTTTTTGTTCATACCCATCATGAGGACAGCCTTTCACCAATCTGGTTTCTTACAAGTGCAATCAGTTGATGGCAGTCAGGTGCTTCTTGTTTCCACTGAAACCTCATTGGTTAAACCAGGGTTCCCCATCTGCCGGGCCGCGGACCGGTACCGGTCCGTGGCGCATTTGCGACCGGGCCGCAAAGAAAAAAATAATTTAATAACGACCGCATTCTGGCCGAATTAACCCTGTGCCCCTGCTTAACACACCAATATGTCTGCTCTAGATATAACACTACGGGACAGATTACATTGTTGTCATAGAAGTACATTGATTGGACTGCTAGCAGTACATCTTGTTTGTGTATATAATATATCTATGTGCGCTTGTCCTCGATAATAGTGTATTACTAGGCCGCGGCGCAGCACATTTGTTCCCGGAAATAATTAGCCCCCACACGAGCGAAGATAACAGGAAAACAGACGTCTTTGGAAATATTTTTAAGGCGAAAAGGGCACCTGACGAGCCTACAACCTCGAAGACCCACGAATTGCGAATGAGTGGATTCGTGACCCGTTTGTGAATAAACAGAGAGATCGCAAATGACGGCGACCTTATTAAACGTACATTTGAGACAACAACTCTACCGAGGTTCTGGATTAAAGTCATCCTGGACTATCCTGACATCGCGACAAGAGCGTTGAAAACCTTGCTCCAATTTCCAACATCGTATCTTTGTGAAGCGGGCTTCTTAATTAATGTTTAACGACAAGGCGAAGTCGCTAATGGTGAGCGCCGTGTGCAGCTGTTGTGTGAAGCTTACATGGCAGGATGAATCTGAGGAGAACTTTTCTACAAGTCCCTCCATGATCAAACGTAAGTTAATATTCCTTTCTTTCAAGAAAGTTTGTAGTGTTTACTTTGGAATCGCTGCATTTGCGCATTTTGCGGCTATGTTTAACGTTACGCGCATGCGCAGACCCGCATCGTTGCAATTTTTGATGGGTTGCAAAATTTGTCAGAACACCGGTCCGTGAAAAAAAAGACCAAAATAACACCGGTCCGTGGTGCAAAAAAGGTTGGGGACCCCTGGGTTAAACTGTCTGTGCTGAATCAGTTGGAACAAAGACCAGGACCCACTGCGGCCCTCGACGACCTGTTTGCCCACCCCTGGTCTATAGTGAGCATAGATCCACTGAGCGCCACACGCAGCAGTCTTTGGCATCCGAGCTAGCGCACCTGAGGTGAATTGTTCCTGATCATGGGCTTGCCTCTAGGAAAGTGAGTCAGCGCCCCTTGCTGGTAGCTCTCTTTTTAACTGTTCCCCTGGGGTGCTTCCTGCCACAAGGTTTTCCCCAATGCCCTAGCGCCCTTCCCACTACACAAGTATCACAACATGAGTGCTCACAGTGGAACCACCTACCAAAGGTATCAGGAGGTGTCGCCGTTGAGGTATAAAACAGTGTTATTCACAGGCCAAGTCATTATTGATGAGACTTCTTAAAGAAATGGTGATTTTTCCCAAAAAGTCTATTAAAGCAGTAATGTGAAGTAATTTCATAACATGCCAAATAGGGTCACAATTAAAGTAATTAAACATTGTCCAACAAATAAAGCATGAAAAAATCATTTATATGTTGTATATTTGACAAAATGACCGCGTTTCCGAAGTTCGAGCCTGAAAGGGGACGAACCCGGAAGTGATACATCACACCGGGAACAGCGATGGCAGCTCCATACATACGGCCACCATACAAAGCCCTTCAAACAATGATTCAAACAGCGACCGAGAATAGGCGTAAGGTGCGCATTTCGAGCAGACGGCCATCTGTTAGCTGAATTATTAATTTTTGTGCATCCATGAACGAATGTAAGTATTTCCTCTTCATGCCATTAGGTTCTTATGATGAATTAGAGCCGTTATCAGCGCGACCGATTTTGCTGGTTTTCCCACTTGGAAAGCATGTAGAGGTCTGTAATTTGTATCCTAAGTTCTCTTCAACTGTGAGGGACGGAATCTAATGCAAAAAAAAACAAAAAAATCACGTATGATTTTTAAATAATAAATTTGCATTTAATTGCAGGAAATAAGTATTTGATACGTCACAAAAATCGAACTTAATATTTGGAACAGAAACCTTTGTTTGCTATTACAGATACCAAACGTTTCCTGTAGTCCTTGACAAGGTCTGCACACACTGCAGCAGGGATTTTGGACCACTCCTCCACGCAGATCTTCTCCAGAGCCTTCAGGTTTCGGGGCTGCTGCCGGGCAACACGGACTTTCAGCTCCCTCCATAGATTTTCTATCGGGTTCAGATCTGGTGACTGGCTAGGCCACTCCAGGACCTTAAGATGCTTCTTACGGAGCCACTCTTTAGTTGCCTTAATTGGCTGTGTGCTTTGGGCCGTTGTCATGCTGGAAGACCCAGCCACGACCCATCTTCAGGGCTCTCACTGAAGGAAGGAGGTTGTCAGTCAAGATCTGGCGATACATAGCCTCATCCATCCTCCCCTCAAGACGATGCAGTCGTCCAGTACCCTTGGCAGAGAAGCAGCCCCAAAAAATGATGTTTCCTCCTCCATGTTTCACAGTTGGGATGGTGTTCCTGGGGTTGTACTCATCCTTCTTTTTCCTCCAAACACGACGAGCCGAGTTTAGACCAAAAAGCTCAATTTTGGTCTCATCCGACCACATGACCTTCTACCATTGCTCCTCTGGATCATCCAGATGGTCAGTGGCGAACTTCAGACGTGTCTGGACATGCACTGGCTTCAGCAGCGGGACCTTGCGTGCGCTGTAGGATTTTAATCCATGACGGCGTAATGTGTTTCCGATGGTTTTCTTCGAGACTGTAGTTCCAGCTCTCTTCAGGTCATTGACCAGGTCCTGCCGTGTAGTTCTGGGCTGATCCCTTTTCTTCCTCATGATCAGTGATCAGATCTTGCATGGAGCCCCAGAACGAGGCAGATTGACCGTCAACTTGAACTTCTTCCATTTTCTAATAATCGCTCCAACAGTTGTTACCTTCTCACCAAGCTGCTTGCTTATTTTCCTGTATCCCATCCCAGCCTTGTGCAGGTCTATTATTTTATCCCTGATGTCCTTACACAGCTCTTTGGTCTTGGCCATTGTGGAGAGGTTGGAGTTTGTTTGTTTGAGCATGTGAACAGGTGTCTTTTATACAGGTAACAAGTTCAAACAGGTGCAGTTACTTCCGGTAAGGAGTGGAGAACAGGAGGGGTTCCTAAAAAAGAACTATGAGCCGAAATATTTACTAATTGGTAATATATCAAATACTTATTTCGCGCAGTTAAATACAAATTTATTATCTAAAAATGATAAAATGTGATTTTTTGGATTTTTGTATTAGATTCCATCCCTCACAGTGGAAGAGAATTGATACAAATTACAGACCTCTACATGGCTTGCACGTGGGAAAACCAGCAAAATTGGCAGTGTATCAAATACTTGTTCTCCCCACTGTATACATTCAACATACTGTACATATGTACTGTATTTGTTTATTATAACAATAAATCCACAAGATGGCATTAACATTATTAACATTCTTTCTGTGAAAGGGATCCATGGATAGTAACACTTGTAATTCTTAAAGGATAAATGTGAGTTTGTAAATTGTGACTAAATATTGCCATCTAGTGTATTTGTTGAGCTTTCAGTAAATGATACTGTAGCGACTTAACTGTTCTGCCCAAATGCATGATGGGAAGTGGTGCAACCATGACTGTGTGTGGTGGCTGCAAATGCTATATCTTCTCTGCGTTGGGTACAATACAGGGCGTTAAGAAAAAGATCAACTCCTATTATTCTTCCCCACGTCGCTTCACTCTATAATTATAGTTGTTGTGGGAAAGATGTCAAAGCTTATGCCAATTAAAAGCACGGCCTCAATTAATGCTTGTAGTTACTCCACTCACTTGACGCTGCCTCTTAGCTCTGTGTATAAGTAAAACAGCGTCATTGTAGGCTGTGTGCGGCAGTGCGTGAGTGGATCGTTCCGCGCATGCGTTAATTGCGTTAAATATTTTATTGTGATTAATTTAAAAAATTAATTACCGGCCAATAAATTTGACCGACTCCTCCATGATTTCTAAGTGGCAAAAAAGCAGGGTGTTCAAATACTTATTTTATTCACTGTAGAGCATGTACTGTACTGTGTTCAAAAGTGTGCAATCTGATGTCCGGTTCTGTTCTTTATATGCAACATAAAACACATAGACACTAACCAATTGGTCCAGGGGGACCCTGAGGTCCTGGTCTTGAATCATGGAAAGTGTTGGTGAAGAAGTGGTCCTTTCCTTGATCTGGAAATTGAATCAAATTGATGTTAATGAAAGCTATTATTATCAGTATCTCGTCATGGCAAAAAATGTTGTAGTGACTTAGATTTTGCACTTCACTGACTTTGCTTGCCAAATATTGTGTTGTTGATTCACATTATTTTATTTTTTTAAAAATAATTTCACAAAATGTTTAAATTAGGGGTGTCAAACGATTAAAATTTTTAATCGAGTTAATTCGACTTAAAAATTAATTAATCGTAATTAATCGCAATTCAAACCATCTATAAAATATGCCATATTTTTCTGTAAATTATTGTTGGAATGCAAAGATAAGACACGAGATGGATATATACATTCAACATACGGTACATAAGTACTGTATTACTTTATTATAACAATAAATCAACAAGATGGCATTACCATTATTAACATTCTGTGAAAGCGATCCATGGATAGAAAGACTTCTAGTTCTTAAAAGATAAATGTTAGAACAAGTTATAGCAATTATAATTATAGAAATTTTCGTTTTAATGAAATTTGTAAAATTTTCAATCAAAAAATAAACTAATAGCCCGCCATTGTTGATGTCAATAATTACTTACACAATGCTCATTGGTGCTGAAGCCTATCAAATCAGTCGCACCCAAGCGCCAGCAGAGGGCGGCAAAACTCCGAAAAACACAAGTACACATTTCACTATGCTGTCATTTTAATCTGTTTGAGCGGAGCATTTGTGCGTTAACTGCGTCAAATATTTTAAGGGGATTAATTAAAAAAATTAATTACCGCTCGTTAACGTGATAATTTGTACAGCCCTAGTTTCAATGTTTATGGTAAATATTAGAGATGTCCCGATCGATCGGCATCCCGATCGATCGGGACATCTCCGATCACTTCATTTTCAATGTATTGGAATCTGCAAAAACCCATCGGCCATGCCTTTTTTAATATATATATTTTTTAGTTAAATCGTTTTCTAATTGTATTTAACATTACAGACATAATATGTTACACTCATCCAGAGTCTTTAGTTTAAACTTAAGGTAGGGCTATCAAAAATATCCCGATAACGGCAGCAATAAATTTAATAAAAAATGTGTCACGTTAAAATATTTAACGCTATTAATGTATGCGCTGCACGACCCTCTCACTTATTGTCGCGCTCAATCTGTAATGACACTGTTTTACCTATATAGAGAGATAAAAGGCAGCACAAAATGAGTAGTGTGAATTTTGGCAGCCTTTGGAGCCTTTCTTCAATTGGCTAAAGCCTTGCAATCCCTCTCCCTATAATTAGATATATCATCGGAAGCAATGTGGGGAAGCAAGGTAGCAATTGATCTTTGTCTTATCACCTTAAATTATTTCCCAACGCAGAGAAGATATATGAATTGCTAGCACGACGCACAGTCATGGTTCCACTTTGCATCATGGTTCCACTTCCCATCATGCATTGGGGCATGGCTGCAGTATCATTTACTGAAAGCTCAACAAATACAATAGATGTCAATATTTAGTCACAATATACAAAGTCACAAGTCTTTCTATCCGCGGATCCCTCTCACAGAAAGAATGTTAATAATGTAAATGCCATCTTGAGGATTTATTGTCCTAATAAACAAATACAGTACTTATTAGAGCTGGGAATCTTTGGACACCTAACGATTCGATTACGATTATGATTCAGAGGCTCCGATTTGATTATAAAACGATTATTGATGCACCCCCCTCCTTTTTTTTTTTTTTTTTTTTTAATGTTTTGTAGATTAGTTCCAAAATTGTTCAAAAATACTCTCAGGCTAAACTAAACTACTATTTCAGTATCAAGCTAACATATAACAGTAAACAAATATACAAAAATAACAGTAAATAAAAAAACTCCAGTCCCCATTCTGTATCAGCAGCTTTAAACTACATTGAATTAATTTAATGTTGTGAATCAACCGTTAAAGTTGTTAAAATTGCTCCCGTTATCCCATAATTTCCCTTTTGTCTACTTTCGACATGTGAAAGTTTTAAAACTATTTTTAGATGAGATAGATTCAAGTCAATATTTTACCGATTTAGGTGTATTTAGATAAAAAGTTAATTAGGTTCGCTTGGAAGGTTCGCTACAACAGCCTTGCAGGGAAGTGTACTGCTTTAAGATGGAGGCCGTTTACTAACGCCCGCATCTAGCTTTTTGTAGATGTGCTGCTAACGCTACCGAATCTATATTGCATCTAGTCCTATATGAATGATATCTACCATAACATTATGTGGATGTACTTTGTAGCAGCTTTTTGGCAGCAGTCAGGTATGTTGTTGTGTTTTTTTATCTCGTGGCATGAGTTGAGCTAGAGCCGTGAGTTGAGCATCGGCATTATCCGAGGGGCCGGGTAATGACAAGCATGATGTTTAGCTACTCTCGCTCTGTTCCGAAGACCGCGCGGCGCGCTGAGTGTGTTGTACTTCCGCTTTACTTGGCATACTCCGATAATCGGAATTTGGATGTTTGTGAATCGTTCTCGAATCTTCCACGGCCGAATCGTGAATAATCTAAGAATCGGAAATTTTGCACACCTCTATTACTTATGTACTGTATGTTGAATGTACATATTCGTCCGAGTTGTATTCATTTTTTTCTTAACGCATTGCCAAAATGTATATGATCGGGAAAAATTATCGGGAATGATTGGAATTGAATCAGGAGCAAAAAAAAGCAATCGGATTGGGAAATATCGGGATCGGCAGATACTCAAACTAAAACGATCGGGAGCAAAAAAACATGATCAGAACAACCCTAGTAAATATATTTGTAACCCGACGCGCCGCGACGATTCTAGTCGGCAGGCAAGTTGGGTAACCACTGCGCCAATAAGCTCGAGCCAACGACGCAGCCGTTAGCGTCGTTACATGAAGGAATCGGCGGGGAGGTTTCCACGGGCTACAACGGATACACTTTCTGTGTACCCGTTACATATTGCAGTTTTGTATGAGTTTCAATTTTACAATAACAAACTGTGTAAGCATTATCCCCACGTCCAATAATGATTAAAACATAGTCAGTGGTATGCAGAAAAACTGTCCTTGTTATAATTAATAAAGGAATAAATTAGGCGCTGTCAAACGATTAAAATTTTTAATCGAGTTAATTACAGCTTAAAAATTAATTAATCGTAATTAATCGCAATTAATCGCAATTCAAACCATCTATAAAATATGCCATATTTTTCTGTGAATTATATATATATTCTGTAAAATAAACTGTTGGAATGGAAAGATAAGACACAAGATGGATATATACATTCAACATACGGTACATAAGGACTGTAGTGGGCATTTCACTCTACTGTCATTTAAATCTGTCTATGCTGTCCTCACGCCGAAGCGTCTACTTTTTCCAAAGCTAGACAGCTAGTGAACGACGCCCTAATAATCAGACTTCTTCCTTTTTCATCTGATTTATTAATGAAATGGCCTCAAACCATTGTCCTCTTTAGACCGTCGTAAAGCTACAAAAAAAAAGTACACAAGCATTGCATTAGCAACAACGTTAGCTTAGCACGCTATACAGGTTAACTAAACATAAACAAAAAGCGTCTCATACAAAAAATATAACATTTCGCTTATTAACATAATATGTACATTCTTTACAACAACCATTCTTACGGACAAATCTTGTCCAAGGATCATATAAGCACAACAGAGACGTCGTGCAGCCATATAGAACTGGCAAGAAAAAAAATAAACCATGTCGCAAAGCGACCACAAGAGTTCGCTGTTACACAGCATAAAAAGCCTTGCTGTAAACCTTACCAAAAGGCAGAATACTGTCTGAATGGGACATGTGCGTTAATTGCGTCAAATATTTTGACGTGATTAATTTAAAAAATTAATCGTTAATTTTGACAGCCCTAGAATAAATAAAAGAAAGAAACAAAAGTTGAAAAATATGCTGTACCTCTTTTAACCACACGATGACGCTGTGTCACAAATAACCACTGTAATCAACATTTACACTGATGGGTCGCCAAACTTTTTACTCTGCGGGACACTTGACTACTCGTGAGTCCTGACAGTGTGGGGCGCCGGTGTTGGGTACGCCAGTAGACCATATAAGAGAATTGTTTCATGGCGAATGTTTTGAATCCTTTGGTTAGGCTGATAACTTGACCATGCATTTGTCAACCTTTGGTAACCTTCGCTTTTTTGATGTAAGGAAGAGACATAAAGAGGAAGGATGACAAGAAAACCCATCCAGCTGAGAAATCATTGATCCTTCAATTAAGTTCGAAATACAAACTGGGCTCGTTGTCCCTCCATGTCTTTCGTAACTGAATTAGAACGACTCCAACTCTAAGTTAACAGAGCTTGGTCTTCATTCTTAACATTCTGAGGGCAAGTTCTAAGCACCAATGGACATTTAACCTCCTCCATTGATACATAGAAGCCAAATAAAGCAGTGTTTTCCCAAGTAAGGTCAGCACAGAGCGCCCCGCCCGCCTTCGCTTCCTCCCGACATTCCCTGCTGTTGCTTTGATGTGAAAGAAATGGCTCCCAGTCTCATCATGCCAATCCTAATACCTCCACAGGAAACTCCCGCTGACAAATCTGTGCTTTAAATACTTAAAGAAAAAACTGAATCAACAAATAAAAGGTGCTGATGCTTTGACCTTGAGAGAAGTGAGGAGCCTACATCTGGAAGCAGTTGAATGACATCAGAGGTTGACAGGTTCTCATCACAGCATGTTATGTCTATGTCAGTCTCACGCTGTCTCCCAATCTTACCGCCTTTGATTGTGTACTTGGCACAAAAGCAAAATGGTCCAAGTAGCATGTTAACAGTCTTAAAGCTCTGAGTTATCTCCTGTTTGTTTAGCATCGAGCCTTCAAGTTTTTCATGGATAAAAGACAAATAAAGCATCCTTTTTAGTAGGGTTGTTCCAATCATGTTTTTTTGCTCCCGATCCGATCCCGATCGTTTTAGTTTGAGTATCTGCCGATCCCGATATTTCCCGATCCGATTGCTTTTTTTTGCTCCCGATTCAATTCCAATCATTCCCGATAATTTTTCCCGATCATATACATTTTGGCAATGCATTAAGAAAAAAATGAATAAAACTCGGACGAATATATAGACCCTACCCACCGACGTCACAAAATCACGTGCTCGCTGTATGGTTCCGCCCACTTGTCCGTCATTTTGTGTCTGTATTATCAATGGTCTCAATTGATCGAGCAATTTATAATGCATTTCATGGAAGACCCGGTGCTTTCGGATGCCGTAAACTCACTTGATGCGTTGCATATAAGGCGTTATGTGGAAAAGCTTCAGTTTATCCATTCGCCAGATCCATATTTGATGCCTAAATCGATGTTTTTCGACCCGCTGTCTCCGCCGTATTTGCCTGACATCTGCTAGCTACCCTGAACTGTACAACTATCTTGTCCACACAAAATCAGCCTATTCTCACGAAAGTTTGAAAAACTTTAAGAGCTTGGAGGCTTATAAATACTTCGTTGCTGGTTGGGTGAAACAGGTCCTCGTCCAAGAAAATTCGGCAGGAATCTATCTTGTGCTTGGAAAGGTGAGTTACGAAATTTTCAATTCAAAATCTTTTGTTCTTGCTAACATCCACTGTCAAGTCTAATGTATTTCATGTCGTTTGTCAATGGAGTTAGGGCTTTTAATGTTTATATGGTTTAGCGATAGCACTCTCACTACATACATACGTGTATGTTGTCAGCGATTAGCCTAGCAATGATCTTAATTGTGGTTGTCAGCCCAAAACCCTCTAAATATATATTAAATGCATCTTACCAGATATAAAATGACTACTACATAATCTGTGGTAATCGTTTGGAGCCCAGTTTTCTCGTCGAATTGCAGCAGCCCATCTCGCTCTCTTCTCTCCGGGTCTCTCGGAATCCGGTAGAACTTCAAGTCTCTCCGTCTTCTCCGTCTATCTTCTCTGTTATTGCAACCGACCGCCACACACGCCTTCACCATTTTGATTATTAATGTTAACGAGCAGAAAAACACGTCGTAAATAGGAGGAATGTACGTAGCCGTAACAGGGAAACATGATGTGTTGACGGACAATTGGGCGGCACCAGTCAGGAGGAAGGAGTTGTGACGTCACGTGGGTAGGGTCTATACATTCAACATACAGTACATAAGTACTGTATTTGTTTATTATGACGAATCCTCAAGATGGCATTTACATTATTAACATTCTTTCTGTGAGAGGGATCCACGGATAGAAAGACTTGTGACTTTGTCTATTGTGACTAAATATTGCCATCTAGTGTATTTGTTGAACTTTCAGTAAACGATATTGCAGCCATGCCCCAATGCATGATGGGAAGTGGAACCATGATGGGAAGTGCAACCATGACTGTGCGTCGTGCTACCAATGGATATATCTTCTCTGCTTTGGGAAATAACTCAAGGTGTTAAGACAATGATTATTTGCCACCTTGCTTCCCGCATTGCTTCCCATGGTATTTCTAATCATATCGAGAGGGATTGCAAGGTTATAACCAATTGAAGGAAGGCTCCAAAGGCTGCCAAAATTCACTCTGCTCGTTTTGTGCCGTCTTTTATCTCTCTACAAAGGTAAAGTGGCATCATTATAGATTGAGCGCGACAATGAATGAGAGAGTTGTACAGCGCATATATTATTAGCATTAAATATATTAACGTGACACATTAATTAATAAATTAATTGCCGCCGTTATCGGGAAATTTTCGATAACCCACCTTCAGCCTGAATTAAAGACTCTGGATGAGTGTAACATATTATGTCTGTAACGTTACATACAATTAGATAACAATTTAATAAACAAAATATATATATATATTAAAAAAAGGCATGGCCGTTTTTTTTTTTTTTTGCCGATTCCGATACTTTGAAAACGACGTGATCGAACCCGATCCCGATCGATCGGGACGTCTCTACTTTTTAGTTATTTTCTTGGGAATCTAGTAGCATCACAGACTGAATTTCTGTTTGGAGGCTTTATTTTTTAAAGGTATTTTGATACATTTACTGTATGTTAAGGATGGTTTCTTACTGTCTGGTGCAGGGATGCGGGCACTAGAAGGAGCAGGTGGTCCTGGAGGCCCGGGAGGACCTGGAAGACCTCTCTCTCCTGGGAGGCCCGGGGGTCCCCGGGGACCTGATAAGGGAAAACGGACAAGAAAAAAAAGATGAGAATAAAGACAGCTACAGTGTCAAAAGAACAGAAGGAAGCGGTGGCGATTCTGTATTACAGGGAAATTTGACAGTGCTCCACCATGCCCAAGGATGGCGCTGTTGTACACAAGATTGTCACAATGGGCTTCTCTCACTTTTTACGGCATCAAGTATGTAAAAATAAATCCCTATTATGCTATTTTTGGATTTACTAGATGTCCTTCGCAATTTGTATGGTCCATTGTTTGCTAAATAAGATAATACAAAGGGTCATTCTAGAATTTGAGGACATTTCACATCACACCCCTCACGTTTTAAAGTGTTTGGTACCAGCTTTTGGCATATTTGTGAGTGAACGAAGTGCGTCTGACAACCACACGTGTCTAACTGTCAACCCATTAACATAAATTTTAGGTTGTTACCACTGTTGTCACAGATTACTTGAAAATGTTATTTTAATTACTTATTACCAGTGCTGCCAACAGCCTTGCAGGGGCCAGGGGACAAGAGACCAATAAAGTAAACTCCACCCCTGCCACCGGTTTGTCACGACAACATACGCAGCACCTTTAATGCTTTGCAAGCAATGAAAGTGTAAATTTTTAAATTATTTTGGATGGAAAGTTAAATTTAACAGACCGTTATGTGATGTGACACAATATAAACAAACAATTTCCATCTATTGTCACATATAGGCTACAGTACAATACAACTGAGAGTGCTATGCCTGTCTGCTAAGCAACAAAACAGTATAACTAAACATCCTGTGCCTGCCCCCTCCACATCCCTGGGGTTATCAAGCCAACAAACAGTGATGCGCTTAGATTTTTTGACAGCAAAGTCATTCATAACATCAGTGAAATCCAGTTTTTGAGCAAGCTCACACACAATGGACAGCATGGCTAGTTTGTTAAGCCTGCCCTGTGATTTGGTGTAGCGTAGGTAGTCTTTTTATTATTTTCATTTTACTTAAGGCTCGGTCTCCTCCAGGTACAGTCATTGGCAAAGACAAGAAAATGCGTAGCTGCTGCTCGATGGATTCGTATTAGCGCTTGCTATCAATACTAATACTAATAATCAATACTTTGTTATTTACCGTTTGTTGGCAATAACGGAGGCCAAACATTTTCTGTAACTCTTCACAAGCTTTTCACACACTGTTGCTGGTATTTTGACCCATTCCTCCATGCAGATCTCCTCTAGAGCAGTGATGTTTTGGGGCTGTCGTTGGGCAACACGGACTTTCAACTCCCTCCACAGATTTTCCATGGGCTTGAGATCTGGAGACTGGCTAGGCCACTCCAGGACTTTTAAATGCTTCTTACGAAGCCACTCCTTTGTTGCCCTGGCTGTGTGTTTGGAATCACTGTCATGCTGAAAGATCCAGCCACGTCTCATCTTCAATGCCCTTGCTGATGGAAGGATATTTTCACTCAAAATCTCTCGATACATGACCCCATTCATTCTTTCCTTTACACAGATCAGTCGTCCTGGTTCCTTTGCAGAAAAACAGCCCCAAAGCATGATGTTTCCACCCCCATGCTTCACAGTGGGTATGGTGTTCTTCGGATGCAATTCAGTATTCTTTCTCCTCCAAATACGAGAACCTGCGTTTCTACCAAAAAGTTCTATTTTGGTTTCATCTGACCATAAGACATTCTCCCAGTCCTCTTCTGGATCATCCAAATGCTCTCTAGCGAACCGCAGACGGGCCTGGACGTGTACTGGCTTCAGCAGAGGGACACATCTGGCAGTGCAGGATTTGAGTCCCTGGCGGCGCATTGTGTTACTGACAGTAGCCTTTGTTACTTTGGTCCCAGCTCTATGTAGATCATTCACTAGGTGCCCCCGTGTGGTTCTGGGATTTTTGCTCACCGTTCTTGTTATCATTTTGACACCACGAGGTGAGATCTTGCATGGAGCCCCAGATCGAGGGAGATTATCAGTGGTCTTGCACGTCTTCTACTTTGTAATAATTGCTCCCACAGTTGATTTCTTTACACAAAGCATTTTACGTATTGCAGATTCAGTCTTCCCAGCCTGGTGCAGGTCTACAATTTTGTCTCTGGTGTCCTTTGACAGCTCTTTGGTCTTGGCCATAGTGGAGTTTGGAGTGTGACTGACTGATGTTGTGGACAGGTGTCTTTTATACCGATAATGAGTTTAAACGGGTGCCATAAATACAGGTAACAAGTGGAGCCTCGTTAGACCTTGTTAGAAGAAGTTAGGCCTCTTTGACAACCAGAAATCTTGCTTGTTTGTAGGTGACCAAATACTTATTTTCCACTCTAATTTGGAAATGAATTCTTTAAAAATCAAACAATGTGATTTTCTGTCTGATGGTTGAGGTTTAACCATGTTGACAATTACAGGCCTCTCTAATCTTTTCAAGTAAGAGAACTTGCACAATTGGTGGTTGACCAAATACCTATTTGCCCCACTGTACGTGTAACATTTAATTTACCTGGTATGAAGCCTACCTTCATATGTCATCAGTCATTTTTACAAAAACACCAATGAAAGAGGAGGACCAATTATAAAATTCTGGTTGGTGCACGGTTGTGCCAATGTCTTTTCGTGGTGTATATGACTGATGTTGTTTGTCTGTAATTAAGAGGTGGAATGTCTCTAATGAAACTCGAATAAGGCAAGGCAAATTCATTTGTATAGCACAATTCAACACAAGGTAATTCAATCTGCATAAGCAAAATTATATGTGCAACAAAGTATTACTGGCAGAAATTCATTGACAAGCTTGCATGGGCCAGTCAGAGGAAGTGCGGCCCCCTCATTGCAGATTTTCAATAGTGGAAACAAGGCAACGCTATAACAACATCTGACATCATTGTTTAGACTTAAAGGTAATATAGCCACTTCCTTTTACTGTGGCACCTCACTGTACTAGAACTGACAGGCGTAGTCTGACAATTATTACTTTGTGAGGTGATGTTATTACAACCCTGGTTTGACACACATATTGGTCATTTTCACTTAAAGTTGCAGCATAAGCAGTCGGGATGATTGGGAGCATAGTCTGAGCTACATACAACCATTTCAAATGACCCGCTTACCTAGCCCAAATAATGTCAAAACATATTCAACCAGCTTTGCATTTGTCATCTATGACACAAAGTTCAATTTACAGGTAGTCCCTGGGTTACGAACGAGTTCCTACGCTGGTGACGTAACCTGAATTTCCACGTCAATTGGAATGAGCCTTATAAATAACTATCCAGAAAGTCCAAACGTATTGTATTTTGTGTACTGATGGAGGATACACTGCCCTCTGGTGGCAACATTGGGTCTGGCTTGACTGTTGCCTTACATGACTGAGAAGCAGAGTCCGATGTCTGAAATAGATAAAAAAGATAACTGTAAGTTGTTTCTGCTAATATATGTTTACATATGCATTTTTAATTGATTTTACAGCTACAGTTTGTGGTGTTACATGTGAGCGATTTTCAATGAGAATTGTAAATACGTTAGCATTCATAGCATTTAAGCAAGCGGACTTTTGTTAGGCAAATTCGGCTAATCTAATCTACTAAATTTACATATCGATTAGACTACATGGATGTTTGAACACCAATTGTTTTCTGTCAAGTGTTTTATTGTTAAAGTGCGTTTTGTTTTGAACATAAGTGTACATATGCGTGTTAGAGCTTTACAAATTGTCAAAAGTGAAGGAAGTAAAAAGCTTCAAAAAGCACAATTGCCTGAAGGGAATAGCGTCCTTTCCCATTTTTACTGTTTGTATTACTCTAACACACCCATTATAAAATAAATAGCATGTACAGTGCCTTGCAAAAGTATTCGGCCCCCTTGAATCTTGCAACCTTTCGCAACATTTCAGGCTTCAGACATAAAGATATGAAATTTAATTTTTTTGTCAAGAATCAACAACAAGTGGGACACAATCGTGAAGTGGAAGAACATTTATTGGATAATTTCAACTTTTTTAACAAATAAAAAACTGAAAAGTGGGGCGTGCAATATTATTCGGCCCCTTTACTTTCAGTGCAGCAAACTCACTCCAGAAGTTCAGTGAGGATCTCTGAATGATCCAATGTTGTCCTAAATGACTGATGATGATAAATAGAATCCACCTGTGTGTAATCAAGTCTCCGTATAAATGCACCTGCTCTGTGATAGTCTCAGGGTTCTGTTTAAAGTGCAGAGAGCATTATGAAAACCAAGGAACACACCAGGCAGGTCCGAGATACTGTTGTGGAGAAGTTTAAAGCCGGATTTGGATACAAAAAGATTTCCCAAGCTTTAAACATCTCAAGGAGCACTGTGCAAGCCATCATGTTGAAATGGAAGGAACATCAGACCACTGCAAATCTACCAAGACCCGGCCGTCCTTCCAAACTTTCTTCTCAAACAAGGAGAAAACTGATCAGAGATGCAGCCAAGAGGCCCATGATCACTCTGGATAAACTGCAACGATCTACAGCTGAGGTGGGAGAGTCTGTCCATAGGACAACAATCAGTCGTACACTGCACAAATCTGGCCTTTATGGAAGAGTGGCAAGAAGAACGCCATTTCTCAAAGATATCCATAAAAAGTCTCGTTTAAAGTTTGCCACAAGCCACCTGGGAGACACACCAAACATGTGGAAGAAGGTGCTCTGGTCAGATGAAACCAAAATTGAACTTTTTGGCCACAATGCAAAACGATATGTTTGGCGTAAAAGCAACACAGCTCATCACCCTGAACACACCATCCCCACTGTCAAACATGGTGGTGGCAGCATCATGGTTTGGGCCTGCTTTTCTTCAGCAGGGACAGGGAAGATGGTTAAAATTGACGGGAAGATGGATGCAGCCAAATACAGGAACATTCTGGAAGAAAACCTGTTGGTATCTGCACAAGACCTGAGACTGGGACGGAGATTTATCTTCCAAACAGGACAATGATCCAAAACATAAAGCCAAATCTACAAGGCAAGGCAAGGCAAGGCAAATTTATTTATATAGCATGGAATGGTTAAAAAATAAACGTATCCAGGTGTTAGAATGGCCAAGTCAAAGTCCAGACCTGAATCCAATCGAGAATCTGTGGAAAGAGCTGAAGACTGCTGTTCACAAACACTCTCCATCCAACCTCACTGAGCTCGAGCTGTTTTGCAAGGAAGAATGGGCAAGAATGTCAGTCTCTCAATGTGCAAAACTGATAGAAACATACCCCAAGCGACTTGCAGCTGTAATTGGAGCAAAAGGTGGCGCTACAAAGTATTAACGCAAGGGGGCCGAATAATATTGCACGCCCCTCCTTTCAGTTTTTTATTTGTTAAAAAAGTTTAAATTATCCAATAAATGTTGTTCCACTTCACGATTGTGTCCCACTTGTTGTTGATTCTTGACAAAAAAATTCAATTTCATATCTTTATGTTTGAAGCCTGAAATGTGGCGAAAGGTTGCAAGATTCAAGGGGGCCGAATACTTTTGCAAGGCACTGTATATGGGTATGGTTTACGTGACAAAAAATAAACAAAACAAAACAAAAAACAAGTCAAAATTGCTTAAGTTGAGTATCTCGTAACCCGAGGACTACCTGTATTTCCATTTTCCCATGAACCTGTCTTTAAAGTCAAAATTAGTTTTGCATTATATTGGACACAGTCCAATCCCATGTTTATCTCTTTATAGAAATAAGTACAATGAGGAAATCATACTTTTTGGATACCTTATGTAGCACTGATTTAGGGCGGTTATGAAGTAATGTAGGAAGAAAAACAATAACATCACAAGCACATGGAAAGCATAAGGGTCTCCGATTTGTGTATATATAGCTCATATTCACTTAGGTTGAAGTCGAATGTTCCTCGGAGAATACGTTTGTTAAAAAAAAACGGTCAATGTCTAGTCGATTCCCAGCAGCAGGTTCAGAACACAGGTCATACAAATTTTAAAAGGCCTTCGCGATCCAGAACGGAGAAATAACAGCGTGCGTCGAGAGCAGATGTTATGACACACATGCACCACTATTTGCTTTATTATCATTCAAGTCACAGCTGCCTGTGGATTTACTTTTTCCTACAGTTGATTTATTCGAGGGCTGAATACACGGAGCAGGTTTATTCCTCTGTTTATACTCTGATTGGTGACCATGAGCTACAGCCGCACGTGTCGGTGCAAAAGTAGACTTGAAGTAGTTGAGAGTTTTAATGCCTTGTGAAAAAGAACTATTCCAAACATCCAAATGAAATGAAACAAATGGCCCAAATTCAGCAAGTTAGCAGGCAAAATGTCTGTCGGACTACAGCTGGAGCTCCTTTTTGGATTGACCAAGTTGTTCAAGTGGAATACTAACACTCTAAAGCCGGATATCGTGGCTCAGTCTTGTTTCCTCCAATGTTTGGTCAATCAAATTCCTTAAAAGTTGAGATTCAAGTAAAGTCCTCTCTGCCGTTCCAAGAAACACAAATTTAAGATAAAGTTTTGAAATGGTTTGTCTCATGTCAAAATATTCAGTCGGTTGTGGCAAGGTTCTGTGATGGCCAGGGGTGGACCGGAACCAAAAATTGCCCTGGTATCCACCCTTGCTGGATCACTAATTAATGAATAAATGATGATTTTTACTAGGGCTGTCAAAATTATTGTGTTGACGAGCAGTAATTAATTTTTTAAATTAATCACGTTAAAATATTTGACGCATTTAGCGCACATGCCCCGCTCAAACAGATTAAAATGACAGCACAGTGTCATTTGTGTCCGTCTTGTGTCTTATCTTTCCATTCCAACAATAATTTACAGAAAAATATGGCATATTTTATAGATGGTTTGAATTGCAATTAATTACGATGAATTAATTTTTAAGCTTTAATTAACTCAATTAAAAATTTTAATCATTTGACAGCCCTAATTTTTACCTTTTGTAAAAAGAATTCTTGTAACTGAAGCAACTCTAGCCTCATGTATAAAATACCTGTCAACTTTGGGCCAAGGTAGCCCTTATGAAACATCGTATTTTCCTGTAAAACCCAAGCGCGGGTGGTGCTAGCTAAGGATGCAACAGTACTCGGTTTTATATTGAAACGTTCAATACGTCCTCTTCGACTCAATAGCAAAAATATTCGATCCAAATGAAAAGCTTCCGAAATGTATTTTCCAAATTTATTTTTGTCGTCTCTCTCGCTAAAATGTCCGGCGCAGCTTTGCCTTGACACAACAAACTCTGCCGCTAGCAGCTCGCCTCCTACTCCAAACTGCCTGATAAGTGGGAGCTGTGGCGGACGAGCATCATTGCTCGTGAGGTAAGACAGAATCTTAAGGAGGCGGCTTGCCAGCTTTAATGTCGCACAGATCTGTTGTTTGGCAGCATTTTGGGTGCGCTAATATGCCATCCCCACTGGTACATTTTTAACAAAGACCGTCTTTACGGATACGTATAACAACGTCCGCCAATATATTGTGGCTGACTAGGCTGCAACGAATAGGCGCACTTCCACAACAGGCAGCTTAAGATCCTGGGACACAAAGCGCTAACTCACGATTACATAATGAGCAATGAGTGTCAAATTAAGAGCGCTGTACTTCAAACTCGTCCTGTTTATGAAAGTCAATTGTCAAATGCTGGTGTTGTGCAGTAATGAGCAGATGTGACTTCTGTGGCGTTTGTTAACTTTATTAATGCCCGAAAACACTCGCGCGCACACACTGGATATCATCAAATAGCAACCTAGATGTGCTACGTTAGATCCCCCAAGTCCCATGCCATTGGCTGCGTGAGCCTAGAGTGATCATGGGATGCGTAGTCCATATACTACATCAATGAATTAAAAACCGCCATGACTGAATGGAAGTTATGCAGGCCAAATCAATCCATACCAGTGAGGCAGTGACTATAGATAATGCTGTAAGCTGCAAATATTGTTAATTCAGTACGTGACACAGATGGACTCCGACAACAAATAGAATGTTTTGCTCATGTGGTAAACATACCTGCTAAGAGAGGAGTAGCAATCAACAGTGTGCCCCGCCTCACTTTACAAACCGTAAAGATTGTACTGAGTAATTTTATACATAACTTCTTCAGATCAGTAAGAAATAAGCACATAAATATTATGCACTATAATGCATGTTTATATGATGGTGTTATTTTTGCTTGTTAGTAAAATTAAAAAAAAAAAAAAAAAAAAACACTTGTATTTTTTGTTTCAGAGCACTAAATGTATTGGAATCAAATCGAAATGTGTGTCCCTTGTATCGAAAATCGTACCGAACCTTGACTTTACTGTATCGTGACTTTACTGTACCGTACCTAGAGCTAGCTTAGCGTAGCTTGTGGAGTCTTTTCCCGTATGGCATTTACTGTACGCCTGCCTGTTTCCGTGCAAAAGATTGTGAAAATTCCGTACAAAATACCAGCTGGAGGGAAAATATTGCGACGAGGACCATAGTGCAATAATATAAGGGATTTCAGATCTTCTCTTCTTACTGTATTCAATTGATTAGCCATGCACTACAGTTTTTTCTGATGTGAAAATAGAGCAGGGCGGTAAACCGAAAATTTACCGTTACCGAAATTCTTCACGATGACCGACGTAATTTTGACCATGTCGGCAAATTCGGTAGTTTAATAAAAGAAGAAAAATATAGTCTTTTCATCCCGCTTTGACTCTGTGTTGTTCGGCTATGTTCATTCCCCTTTAAGAAAGCAGACAGTGTGCTTACGTTTGGAGTCACATGGTTTTCAGGAAGCCAATCAAACAGAAGCCCGGTAGGCTAACGATAGCTGCTAACGCTAGCGGCTAACGCTACAAGTAAACGGGATGAAGTCGGGCTTAAGTTAGCTTCGCCAAACTTTCACCCGACATTAAGTAAACTCTTGACGGGTTCCAGATAGGGATGGAAAAACCGAGGCTTTCTGAAACAATGAACCACTTTTAAGACAATTGCCCTAAATTGAAACACTGTTTGACACACTGCAAGAGCCCCATCTACTGGATAAACAGTGCACGTTTCTTTTTAAAAGTAAAGTTGACAAATTGCCTCACTCAGCATTACATATCTTCAATAGAATTAAGTGGATGTCGTCTATTTCAACCAGGAGATCGTGTCGTCATTAAGTGTGATTTACACAATTAAAGTTGACCTCTTTAAGCCTGTGTCATTGCTTTTGTCTGTGAAGATATGTTCAAAGCAGTATTTGTAATACACGACAGTGCTAGTCTTGTAAGTGGCTCGTCCTAGATGACGGGGAGTAACTATGTATTGTTTATTTTTTGTAAAAATTACAGTACAGTAAGCACAGTGCTTGGGAACAGGAATATTATTTATTGCATACTGTAAGGATTATAAGATGTAAGTAATTTTTTTTTTTTTTTAATTTGAAAAGACATTCACTTAATATCCACATGACATGGCCTTGAGCCGAATAAAAGAAAGGAAAGGTTTGAGAAACATTTTATTTTTTAATTAAGTATCATTTCTGGGGGGCGGGTGGATGTGTCGTATTTGTATCTACTCTAAATATCTAAACGTATGCCACTATCTAGTGTATAACAATGCGGAATGAATTTAATGAAATTCAAGTGATGATATTTTTCAAGTCATACAAGGTGTTATAAATGTTCACACAAGAATTCTGATTGTTTACAAGATTTTTTTTTTTTATACTTAATGTTTAGACTGCATGTGCAATTGTTAAATTGAAAGCTGGTAAATAAATTTAACGAGAATTTATCGTTATCGAGGTAAATCTGCTCAATTTATCGTGATACGTACTTAAGGCCATATCGCCCAGCCCTATGTGAAAATTGAGTGATTCATTGGCTGTTGAAAACTTATGTGAAAATTGCACTAGATAAAATTTTTTTAAAAAAAACAGAGAAGTGCCCGGTACGCCCGATGGCCAGTCCACCTCTGGTGATGGTCTTACCTACAGGTCCTGAGATTCCCTTCAAACCAGGACTTCCAGGTGGGCCCCTTGCACCCGCGTCACCCCGGGGTCCACTGGGACCTGGCAAGCCTCGAGATCCTGCTTTCCCTAATGGAGGTGAATATAATCATCACTACCCATACACAAGGATTTTGATTTGATTTTCAACTGTAAGAATAATTTACCATCTCTGCCTGGAAGACCATCGTTGCCTCTTTCACCCTGAGGACCTGTAATAGATGGACATAATTGCGCTGCTGCTAATTACCTCCACTGAGCTACAAAACCCAAAGGGCAAAAGCAAATAGTCAAACTAAAGATTGATTGTTGGTGTAAATGGAATTATTCTTATCATCCAAAAGCATTTGATCTGTATCGGTAATGTGTTTTTTTTTTTTTAGGCTGGACAACAATTTGAATTCTTCATTACAATTAATAACATGAGATTATTTCTATTGACTGCAATTATTTGCATTGCTATACCGTACCTGTCAACCCGAGGCCATTGGCAATCGTACAAATAGTGGGGTATGCCCTCACAAATTGGCGACTAATCTTACAACTAGGGCTGTCAAACGATTAAAATTCTTAATCGAGTTAATCACAGCTTAAAAATTAATTAATCGTAATTAATCAAAATTCAAACCATGTATAAAATATGCCATATTTTTCTGTAAATTATTGTTGGAACGGAAAGATAAGGCACAAAACGGATATATACATTCAACATACTGTACATAAGTACTGTATTTGTTTATTATAAAAATAAATCAGCAAGATGGCATTAACATTATTAACATTCTGTTAAAGCGATCCATGGATACAAAGACTTGTAGTTCTTAAAGGATAAATATTAGTACAAGTTATAGAAATTTTTTATTAAAACCCCTCTTAATGTTTTCGTTTTAATAAAATTTGTAAAAATTTCAATCAAAAAATAAACTAGTAGCTTGCTATTGTTGATGTCAATAATTACACAATGCTCATTGTGCTTAAACCCATAAATTCAGTCGCACCAAAGCGCCAGCAGAGGGAGACAAGAAACACAAGTAACAAGTGGACATGTCTCTGTGCTGTCATTTTAATCTGTTTGAGCGGGGCATGTGCATTAATTGCCTCAATTATTTTAACGTGATTAATTAAAAAATTAATTAACGCCCGTTAAAGCGATAATTTTGACAGCCCTACTTACAACGTTTTATATAGCATGCAATATGAAACAAAAATAAAACTCAATTTTTAAAATAATACTATGAATTTATTGGTAATATTGTCACATATAACCTGGTGCAATCAAAGAACAATCAATATCTTCAGCTACATCATGATTACTAAAATTTAACAGTGACTTTGGTTATAATTGTATGTAGCACTTTTGGCAATTTCTATCATGTCTTTTGATTAGGGCTGTCAAAATTATCGCGTTAACGAGCGGTAATTAATTTTTTAAATTAATCATGTTCAAATATTTGACGCAATTAACGCACATGCCCCGCTCAAACAGATTAAAATGACAGAATGTCCACTTGTTATTTGTGTTTTTTGTCTCCCTCTGCTGGTGCTTTGGTGCGACTGAATTTATGGGTTTAAGCACCATAACGTAATGTAATTATTGACATCAACAATGGCGAGCTACTAATTTATTTTTTGATTGAAATTTTTACAAATTTAATCAAAACGAAAACATTAAGAGGGGTTTTAATTTCTATAACTTGTACTAACATTTATCTTTTAAGAACTACGAGTCTTTCTATCCATGGATCGCTTTAACAGAATGTTAATGTTAATGCCATCATGTTGATTTATTGTTATAATAAACAAATACAGTACTTATGTACGATATGTTGAATGTATATATCCGTCTTGTGTCTTATCTTTCCATTCCAACAATAATTTACAGAAAAATATGGCATATTTTATAGATGGTTTGAATTGCG
Organism: Corythoichthys intestinalis; assembly: GCF_030265065.1. Taxonomy (NCBI): domain Eukaryota; kingdom Metazoa; phylum Chordata; class Actinopteri; order Syngnathiformes; family Syngnathidae; genus Corythoichthys; species Corythoichthys intestinalis. The sequence goes on along the minus strand of NC_080397.1, from coordinate 59,958,760 downwards.
ATTAATTACGATTAATTAATTTTTAAGCTGTGATTAACTCGATTAAAAATTTTAATCGTTTGATAGCCCTACTTTTGATGGCTGCACTTCAGCTCGCAATTCAGTTTGACTTGAAGGTAGTTTGTTTGTGTGTCCAAATATAAATTAAAAAGGTCAATCAATAGAATGAATTTACCGATGTAATCTTTGAGTCAGGGAACATTTCTTTTGCTAATTCTGAGAAGTGATCAGGAATAGTTGCGGGCAAATTGTGTTTGGCAACAAATTGGAAGAATAAAATCTTCACTTTCGTCACTTTTCATTCTGCAGACTGCATCTTTATGACCAGTGTTGTTAATCTTACTTTAAAAAAGTAATTAATTACAGTTACAAATAACTTCTGCCCAAAAAGTAATTGAGCTAGTAACTCAGTTACCTGAACTTAAGAGTAATTAGTTACTTGGCAAAGTAACTCGTGTTCCAGTATCTTTCAAAAAACAACATAGTAACCTTTGCTATGTTTGGAAGTCATTTAATGATGTGAATCAACTGTTAAAGTTGTTAAAATTGCACCCATTTTAGCATTAGTTCCCTTCTGTCTACTTTCAACATGTGAAAGTTTTAAAACTGTTTCATCATTTAAAGATAGATTCAAGTCAAGATTTTGCCAATTTAGGAGTATTTTAGATAAAAAAAACTTACTTAGGTTCGCTAGGAAGTTTCACTACAACAGAGCCTTTCTGAGAAGTCGACTGCTTTAAGTCGACTTCTCAGAAAAGCAAGTGTATCATTTCGCATCTAGTTCATATTAGGGCTGTCAAACGATTAAAATTTTTAATCGCGTTAATTACAGCTTAAAAATTCATTAATCGTAATTAATCGCAATTCAAACCATCTATAAAATATGCCATATTTTTCTGTAAATTATTCTTGGAATGGAAAGATAAGACAAGACGGATATATACATTCAACATACGGTACATAAGTACTGTATTTGTTTATTTGTTATTAACATTATTAACATTTTGTTAAAGCGATCCATGGATAGAAAGACTTGTAGTTCTTAAAAGAAAAATGTTAGTACAAGTTATAGAAATTTTATATTAAAACCCCTCTTAATGTTTTCGTTTTAATAAAATTAGTAAAATTTTCAATCAAAAAATAAACTAGTAGCACGCCATTGTTGATGTCAATAATTACACAATGCTCATGGGTGCTTAACCCCATAAAATCAGTCGCACACAAGCGCCAGCAGAGGGTGCCAAAACTAAAAAAACATTTCATATGGACACTTGGACATTGCACTGTGCAGTCATTTTAATCTGTTTGAGCGGGGCATGTGCATTAATTGCGTCAAATATTTTAACGTGATTAATCTAAAAAATTAATTACTGCCCGTTAACGCCCTTGACAGCCCTAGTTCATATACATGTGATATCTAGCGTAGCATCATGTGGGCGTAGTTTGTGGGCTGTCGGCTACAGTCAGGTATTATTGGAGCCACCTAGCCTAGCATCGCGTTTGTAACGGCGTCACAACTGCCGCTTTCCCACTCCCACTCTTCTTTCTCCGTGTCTCTGACTTTTCTCGCGTCATTCAACCAACGTAGTAATGCATAGTAATGCACATTGTCTCGTTGCCAAAACGGTGACAAAATCCGAAGGGGGAAAAAAAACGTAATGCACGAAAAACGTACAGATTTGAACGTACGGCGTACACATTTAAAAATCGGTGCTCACTTGTACAAATTATACCTAAACCGTATAACTTGACAGGTGTGCTATACACTCAGACTATAATACATAACGTGCAAAAAAATAAGTATTTGAACACTCTGCTATTTTACAAGTTCTCCCACTTAGAAATCGTGGATGAGTCTCAAATTTTCATCCGCTGTGAGCAGGGGTGACAGTGGTTAGAATTTTTTGCCGGAACTCCCAGACGTGAAGGTCGCCACGGAGCCAGAAATTGTATTATTTATTTATTTATGGGGGGGGGCAAAACTACGGAAAACTGTTTTGGTCAGTTATTTCACATACAAAAACTGATTTTCATTCAAAAAATTTCAATGATTTGCAAAATAAAAGTTACAAAAACAGCTATTACCCCAACCTCCATCTCCTAATTTTATTTTCCCTAATTTCCTCACATACTAAATGCCAAATCTCAATTTTAACTACTTAACTCTACTAAGAACATAGGATGTAAATTATATAATTGGAAATAATGTAAACATTTACTTTTTGTTGTGCTTTTATAAATAATTATAAGTAACATACATTCAGAAAAATAAGTACAAATGACTTACTGTATTGGCCCGAATATAAGACGGGCCTGATTATATGACGACCCCCTCTTTTTCAAGACTCAAGTTTGAAAAAAAGACTTTTCTAATACCAAATTAATTTTTATGCAGAAAATAATTACAGGACATCTGCAACAAATGATTATAATATTTTTGAGAGAAAAAGCATGTTATTTTGCCTCATTCAAATCTTAATATCTGAACATTTAAATATGTAAACTAAAGTGCAATCACATTCGTAAATGAATGGCTTCTGGTTTTTGAAATGTAAATAAACCAATCTATTGTGATAAAACAACAAAATTGCAATAACTGCATTAACCATCAAAGTCTAACTGCAACTGTAGTCTTGAAACAAATCTGAATAAGGAAAAATTACAATAAAATAATGCAAACTGGTTAAACTTGAGAGTAGCTGAGATCTGTCATGACAGAACATCGCTTCAAAGATATCTGGTGCCATCTAGCGTTGTGAATGAGTATAATGTCTAGACCGCGAATGTAAGATGACCCCGACTTTTTCAGTCTTATTTCAATGCAAAAAAAAACACCGTCTTATATTCGGGCCAATACGGTAAAAGTCCACCTCCACTCCATTATCCTGAATCAGATGAACTTGTTTGAGGTCGAAGGCAGCATAAAGACACTTGTCCACCCCATACGAGCTGGCTCGTCAACTGATAGTGAAATCTATGGCCTGAGTTAACTCAAAGTTAACTAGTTAAATTTCCCCAAGGACGTAGGTTTTCATAGGGACGGTAGGGACATAACACTACCAACTTTTCAGAATGCTCAAATTGTCCCCACCAACTTTTAAGCGACTAATTTTGCTACTAAAAGTCCGACCTGCATCCGAGTTAGCATAACATTAAGCTGTGTGAACTTGCTAACCTGTAAAACTCGAGTAGAAAGCTGCTTAGATGTGTCTTCCTGTATGTTTTCTACTGTCAACTTTAATTTAACTGTGCATTTTGTGCATTTAGTTATTAAAAATGTATTTATTTTCGACATAATTTTTAAAAGAAAGTATATTTGCAGCCTATGCACATTTTGAACCCTCCCCCCCCAAAAAACTACACAAAACACACAACCACTGTTAATTTCCTTCAAATGAAGCAAGCATTTTGAAAAATGACTTTCTCACTATGAAAATAATTTTAACTTTTTTTTCATTTTCATGTAGTAAGCAGCTATTTTTTAGAAATGTACCCAATCTGTTTGGTCTTATTAATTAAGCTTGAGAACAATAAACCGATACGCCCGGATATCCGGTTTTACAGGGGAGAGATACAGATGTATCGATAGTAAAGTTACCATTCGACAGTAATTAGCCATTAAATAGTCAATGAACCGATAGTACAGATAGAATTCGGCTATCGCGAGCACAAGAATCGGCTTCTAATGCCTAGTTCAATGCATTGCGTAATATGATAATAATTTAGCTTTTACTTCACATGCTGCGCTTGTGTCATTCATCACACAGCACACTTAGATCGAGACCGCACGCATGATATAATATGGACAAGCACTACTCACAGTCGTGGTTGCCTCAACTTCCCATGCATTTCGGCAGAACCTCTACTAGTCGCCGTCATTACCCGATCGTCACGGGCGTGTCATAACAACGCGAGAGCTAACGAAACAACTAACGCACGCTGCGTAGCATTTTTTCACAGCCAAAAACGAAACTAGTATTGGCAACGAAGCAACATGCTAAAACAATGGACAGTTTGCGCACCACGCCAGCGACGTGCAGCGATTGATTTTCAACGCACCCAGGAAAACAAGTCGGACTTTGAAGTGATGAAGGCAGCCAGGTCTGTTTGCATGGGACAGAGCTTGTGTGAAGTGTGGAGCGGTACAGAGATCGTGAGTTTGTAACCCTGAAAAATAACCCAATACAATGGTGGAAAGGGCGGTATATTGTTTCCACGAAACGCAGTCTACTTAAACATGAACATGTGGATTAGTTGATCTTCCTCAAGAAAAATCTGCCCTTCAAAAAAGATATGGACAGTGATGAATAAAAAATGAGGAAGCACAGGCATAAGTGAATGACTTTGCTGTGTATTAGGTTAAAGTAATGATTATTGACCTGTCCGTCTAAAATGCCATGTTTTTATTCCCCCAATTATACCAGTCGTAAAGGATAATTTATTATTTATTTATGATAACACTAGCTGGTTTAATTGTTTTTTTTCTAGAGCTGCTGCATCTAATTAATATTTTTTGTCTGTAAGATGTTTATGTTGAAAGTTTGCACTTAAATTACTTATCTCTTGTGTTAAGAACACCAGGAAATACAGTAATTGAATTACTGCACTTTATTGTTGTCTGTCACTGGAGTTTTATTTTATTATCAATCCCATCCAACAAAATGACGGTCATATATAAAGCCTTATTTTTTTTTTCATAAAAAATAAAACATAACATTGGTATGACATTTTGTTTAATTTTGCTATATTAGAAATGTGGTCTTATGTTCAAAATACTGTACAAACACACACAACAAATATTTACTATCGTATCGTTTTCACTCTATCGAACCGTATCGTTCTTACACTGTGTCGAATCGTATCGAATCGCTCGGCCTTAAAAATGTATCGTTTTTTTAATCGAATCGTAACCTGTGTATCTAGATACATATCGAATCGGATTCATGCCAGAGATTCCCAACCCTATTATTTATGTCCCGTCCCCAGCAAAAAATACTTGCAGGTTATGCTGTAATAGCGTCCCTACCAATGTTGAGACCAAACGTACGCCCTTGAGTTTCCCAGTCTTAGTTTTTTTTTTTCTTAATCGTTTATATTTAAATGCGGCAATTGTTTCTTTGCACCAAGCTAAATGAACGTTCAATTTCAGCAGGTTCCATTCGTTCCGTTATTGCTGCAGCCAAATCTGGGCTCAAGTTCAGGAAAGAAAAAGTGAAGTGCTTGCCTTGAGCTCCGTAAACGACCACCTCAAATGACTCCCTTACTCAGACAGCAGGAAATGAGTGTATGTGGACAGTAGGAAATAGGATATATATAAGTGCATACGTGTGCAGGTAGAAAGGGCAAGAGTGGTTGGTAATGGTGAAAGATTATTTAAAGTGTGGACTCCCACTTATTTCAAGTAGAGTATAATCATTAAACCTTTCTTGACAGTAACTTATACCCACCAGCAGGTCCCTGTTCACCCGGAGCCCCTTTAGCAGGAGCTGCGCCCAACAATAAGGCAGCCTCAGGTGTACCTTTTCCTCTGGACAGAGGTTGGCGTTGAGATACGGACGGCAAGGCAGTGAGTACTTGGACCTAGTGATGAAACATGTTAACTCACACACAGTACATCCTAATCTATGTTGCATTAGTGTACAAACCTTAGTCTCCAGCGAATTCAGCCTATCATTCATTGCAGTGATCCGACTGCAGTTGAGGCAGTCTAGAAAACACAAAATACCTATTTACATCCACGGTAGGCAAATGCCAGTCTTTTTTATGAGTCAAACTGGAACACATTGTAGCTCTTACATGAATTGGGCTCCCCACCGTGTGCAGATGGGCGACGCAGTGTGGATGGTTTTCTTATTGCCTCCTGAGCCACCTTGTGTTTTCCAGTATCTGTAAGGCAAGGCAAATTTATTTATATAGCACAATTCAACACAAGGAAATTCAAAGTGCTTTACATCCATGAAGATCATAAAAATCACATTTAAATCAATGCAACGTAAAAACCAATCAACAATCAAAATCGGAAATAAAACTATACATAAAAATCGCATTTAATAACAAATAGAATAAAAATAAATTAGGGCTGTCAAACGATTAAAATTTCTAATCGAGTTAATTACAGCTTAAAAATTAATTAATCGTAATTAATCGCAATTAATCGCAATTCAAACCATCTATAAAATATGCCATATTTTTCTGTAAATTATATATATATTCTGTAAAATAAATTGTTGGAATGGAAAGATAAGACACAAGATGGATATATACATTCAACATACGGTACATAAGGACTGTAGTGGGCATTTCACTCTACATTTAAATCTGTCTATGCTGTCCTCACTCCGAAGCGTCTACTTTTTCCAAAGCTAGACAGGTAGTGAACGACGCCTTAATAATTAGACTTCTTCCTTTTTCATCTGATTTATCAATAAAATGGCCTCAAACCATTGTCCTCTTTAGACCGTCATAAAACTACAAAAATAAAAGTACACAAGCATTGCATTAGCAACAACGTTAGCTTAGCACGCTATACAGGTTCACTAAATATAAACAAAAAAGCGTCTCATAAAAATAAAAAATAGAACATTTCGCTTACTAACATAATATTTACATTCTTTACAACAACCATACTTAACGGACAAATCTTGTCCAAGGATCATATAAGCACAACATTACAACGTAGGCGTCATCCCAAGACGTCGTGCAGCCATATTAAACTGGCAAGAAAAAAATAAACCATGTCGCAAAGCGACCACAAGAGTTCGCTGTTAGACAGCACAAAAACCCTTGCTGTAAACTTACCAAAAGGCAGAATACTGTCTGAGGGGGACATGTGCGTTAATTGCGTCAAATATTTTAACGTGATTAATTTAAAAAATTAATTACCGCGCGTTAACGCGATAATTTTGACAGCCCAAGTATTTATATAGCACAATTCAACACAAGGCAATTCAAAGTGCTTTACATCACATGAAGATCATAAAAATCACATTTAAATCAGTACAACGTAAAAACCAATCAACAATCAAAATCGGAAACAAAATTATACATAAAAATCGCATTTAATAACAAATAGAACAAAAATAAATAAATAAAAATAAAACAAAAACTACTACTACTACTAATAATAATTGAAATCAGCAATGGAGATAAGCACAAGAGGAATAGAAAGTAAATAGATTGAAATATATAGACAGTTATGGATATGCAGTGCTAAACAAAAGCGTTTTTAGCCCTGATTTAAAAGAGCTAACAGTTTGAGCATACTTCAGACGTTCGGGTAACTTGTTCCCGAGGTGAGGAGCATAATAACTAAATGCTGCCTCACCCTGCTTGGTTCTTGTTCTTGGAACATGCAGGAGACCGGTTCCAGACGACCTTAGGGGTCTAGATGTCTCATAGGAATCTAACAAATCAAACATGTATTTTGGTCCAAGGCCATTAAGTGTTTTGTAGACGAGCAGTAGTATTTTATAGTCCATCCTTTGACTCACTGGAAGCCAGTGTAGCGATTTCAAAACCGGTGTAATGTGGTCCAGCTTCCTTGTATTTGTGAGGACTCTGGATGCAGCATTCTGTACTAGCTGCAGCTTCCTGACTGATTTTTTTATCAAAACCCGTAAATATACCGTTGCAATAGTCCAATCTGCTGAAAATGAATGCATGCATAAGTTTTTCCATGTCTTGTTGAGTTAGATGCCCCTTAATTCTGGTTATATTTTTTAGGTGGTAATAAGCGGATTTAGTGACGGACTTCAGATGGCAATCAAATTTTAGGTCTGAGTCAATAATTACGCCAAGGTTTCTGACTTGATTTGTAGCTGTAAGTGATATTGAGCTAAGTTGCCTGCTTATTTTTGACCTTTCCTTTTTTTGGCCCAAAAATGATCACCTCTGTCTTCTCCACATTTAACTGGAGAAAATTCTGGCACATCCATTCATTGATTTGATGAATGCATTTACTCAGGGAGACTAAGGGACTATAATCATGTGGGGACACAGAAATGTACAGTTGTGTGTCATCTGCATAGGCGTGACAGGAGATGTCATACAGTTCCATTATCTGAGCAAAGGGAAGCATATAGATGTTGAATAAGAGTGGTCCAAGAATTGACCCTTGAGGGACTCCACATGTGAATTTGGTTCGTTCTGACTGATGGTTTCCGATTGACACAAAGAAATCCCTATCATGTAAATAGGATGTGAACCACTGAAGTATAGTGTCAGTAAGCCCTACCCACTGTTCCAATCTGCTGAGTACTATGTTGTGATCAACCGTGTCGAATGCGGCGCTGAGATCCAATAGTAACAGAACAGATGATTTGCCTGCATCGGTATTCCGACGAATATCATTTAGGACTTTGAGAAGCACGGTCTCGGTCCGGACTGAAATGAGTCAAAAAGATTGTTTTGCATCATGAAAGTCTGGATCTGTTCGAACACAACCCTGTAGAAGAAACAATATGATGTCACTTCATGTCAGTAGACTCAAGGTAAGGAATTTTCCTGATTCGATCACGCGATCAAAAATGGGCCGATCTGGCCTTTTTTCAGAGTATTGGAAATGGGTGGAAATAAGTCGCTACTCACACCAGCTGTGATAACACACAATCACTTTTGCCAAACACATAGCCACAACAAAATGTTCCCACAGCAAATAGATGCTAGATTGTCAGGGACATGACAAAGCCATAACCTTGTACGCCCTGAACTTCAGACCTCAAATCTTGTGCAAGAGACTGCTGTCTGCTGACTGCTTGACTGGACGCTGAGTTATTGTAAAGCCAGATTGTTGATAGTGTTATTGTACAGTTTGTGCCATATGATGTATGTAACTGTACCATGTCTGATTGTGCATCTTTAGGTGTATGGGGGGACTGGAAACTGATAAGCATATACTTCCTCCCGTCTGCCTTTGTCTTCTTCTTCGGTTCCTTCCTTCGGGCAAATCATATCGCATTTGTAATTGCCAATGATTGTCAATGACACCGATGATGACAATAAATCATTCATTCGTTCATTCATTCATTCAACTTGTTCTTGCTTATATCCAGTGTTGTTAATAACGGCGTTACAATATAACGGCGTTACTAACAGCGTTATTTTTTTCAGTAGTGGGTAACCTAATTAATTACTTTTTTCATCTTGGCAACGCCGTTATTGTTACTGAGGACGGAAAGGCATGCGTTACTGTATTGGTCAAAAAGTCTGAGGGAGACGGACTCACCGAGACGACAGAGCAGAGCAGGAGTAGGGAGGAGGCAAGAAAGTTGTGACGCCGAGCAAACGCGATGCTAGGTAGCTCCAATAATACATGTTGTAGCCGATAGCCTACAAACTACGCCCGCATGTTATGGTAGATATGGTAGACATGGTAGATATCACATATACTGTACATAGATATAACTAGATGCAAAATGACAGACATGGCACTACATGAGTTAGTAGACAGCCGCCATCTTAAAGCAGTAGACTTTTTAGGACGGCTCTGTTGTAGAGAACCTTCCTAGCGAACCTAAGTAACTTTTTATCTAAAATACTTCTAAATCGGCAAAATCTTGACTTGAATCTATCTTTAAATGATGAAACAGTTTTAAAACTTTCATATGTCGAAAGTAGAGAGAAGGGAACTAATGCAATAATGGGAGCAATTTTAACAACTTTTAACAGTTGATTCAGGGTAAAGGGTAAATTAAGAAATAAAGAATTGGGCTCGGGCCAATTGTACCAAAAACCTTCACAAAAAACTTCACATAGTGTGGCCAATGTTTTTTTTTTTTTTTTTTTTTTTTTTTTGAGGAAAAAAAAAAAAAGTAATTATCACCAATTACTTTGCCAAGTAACTAATTACTCTTAGATTTAGGTAATTGAGTTACTAACGCAATTACTTTTTGGGAGAAGTAATTTGTAACTATAATTAATTACTTTTTTTCAGTAAGATTGACAACACTGCTTATATCTTGGATAAACAGATTACTCGCCAACACTGCTGTTAAAATTTGCTCCCTCCCAATTTTGAAAGGGACAACTGTGTGTGCCGTGCGTCCTTTTCGTATTGTTCCTTGTGTAAAGAAGTCAGCAGAATATCAGGACGGCATGGGAGAGAGCGAGTGTAAACAATAGCTTGCTTGTACCAAGAGAATGAACTTGCATTCTATTCTGCCTTCTTTTATGAAGTGTGGGAGTTGCTGTCTGTGGGTTCTGGATGTTTTCAATAGCCTTTGTGGTATTGCCGAACTCTTTTGTTTGCTTTGGTCTGGACCTTCTCAACCCAGGTGCTCCTGCTACAAACAAGTAGTTGGGCTCAGCACCTTATTAGCAACCAGGAAGTAGTACTTCCTTGCATTCTGTCGCCAGCAGCAGTCTACACTAAAGACGTGTAAAAACTCCTGAAGCTACAAGTTGCAAAAGTCAAGTTAATCACTGTATGACTCCAATGTTGTCTTTTAACAATCTATTGTATCTCTCTATAGTGCAAAGCCAAGAGATAAAAATGAGGGCTTACTGTCTCACAGGGAACAAAAATGTGAATTTAAGATGACACAGCACCAAATCTTGAATGACAACCCCAAAAAGTGAACATTGGTATGAAAGTTAGAGTACATGGTTTGTTGGTTAACAATTACAACTCTCATATGTGGTTTACATGTACGTACATATATGTGGTTTACGTCGATGACGGCAACGAAAAGATTTCGCCAACAAACATTTTTTTATTTGACGATGACGAGGCAATGAGATAAAAACGTGTTTTGGGAGACTAAAACATAACGAGATGAATGCCAGCTTTCGTCTGACGTGACAAGAACGTGACAAATGCGCAATAGTTTCTGTCACATGTTGACAATGTGTGACATTTTATGTGTAGTTAGCCTGTATCGTAGCAGTGTCTGGTTGTGTGTGACGTTCCGGTGCCAGTGCCCTCTCCAGTGTCCCCATTGCTTATTTTGAGTCACAGACGGTAAGATTTGTTGTCTTATCGTGGCAAGAGAGAATATTCAATGTTGCTTTAGCCTTCAAAGGTCTGTGCTGAGTGAAAGTTCTATTCTATTTCTATTCTATCATCAAGCAAGTAGCATATAGCATTAGCATAGCGTTCGCGTTAGCATTAGCATAGCGTTCGCGTTAGCATTAGGCTAATGCTAACGGCAAGCGTCCTTCTAAACTCTAGAACAACTTTCATTTCTTACAGTTCGTGGCGTCCAAGTGGGTATAATTCATTGAAATGAATGTACTGTTTTCCTGCTCAGTGTGTATTATCACCAAGTTTGCGTTGTTGACGCTACAACATGTGCTCGTTGTCATTCAAAATAGTTGGAAAGCTTTATTTATTTTTGCCAAATTTACAGACAAAAACGTTTTTAGCAAACATAGATTAAAACTACACAAAACAAATAAAATAAATTTGAACGATCTGATGAGCACTGGATTGTTTCTAGTGCGTACCAGAAACGATCAGGTAAACATTAGCATTATATAGCATTTAAGCTAGCAAGTTAGCCAATTGTTCTTTTGTTGTACTTAGATCCTCATTTATTTATTTATTTTAGGGCTGTCAAACAATTAAAATTTTTAATCGAGTTAATTTCAGCTTAAAAATTAATTAATCGTAATTAATCGCAATCAAACCATCTATAATATATGCCTTATTTTTCTTTAAATTATTGTTGGAATTGAAAGATAAGACACAAGACAGATATATACCTTCAACATACGGTACATAAGTACTGTATTTGTTTATTATAACAATAATTAAGAAGATGGCATTAACATTATTAACATTCTCTTAAAGCGATCCATGGATAGAAAGACTTGTAGTTCTTAAAAGATAAATGTTAGTACAAGTTATAGAAATTTTATATTAAAACCCCTCTTAATGTTTTCATTTTGTTAAAATTTGTAAAATTTTCAATAAAAAAATAAACTAGTAGCTCGCCATTGTTGATGTCAATAATTACACCATGCTCACTCATGGTACTAACCCATAAATCAGTTGGACCCAAACGCCAGCAGAGGGCGCCAAACACCAAAAACAAGTAACAAGCGGACATTACATTGTACTGTCATTTTAGTCTGTTTGAGCGGGGCATGTGCGTTAATTGCGTCAAATATTTTATGTGATTAATTAAAATAATTCATTACTGCCCGTTAACGCAGTAATTTTGACAGCCCTAATTTATTTATTTAGTTTTTATCATTTGAGGCTAAGCTCAGGCTCTAGTTGACTCAAAGATTGAATTAAAGCTCAACTACTCAACTGCTGAACTGTCAGATGCGCACCTGAGTTTAGCCTCAAAGGATAGGAAAAAAATACGTACCATAATTTTCAGACTATAAGCCGTTACTTTTTTCCTTCATTTTGAATCCTGTGGTTTATAGTCCATTGCGGCTTATTTGTTGATTTTTTTGGGTTGATATGTAACACATGCCTCCTAGCATGTATTGCAGTGCTACAGATGTAAATAACAATCAAAATACATGTTCTATGTTCATTTTTTATTCAGTTAAAGTTACAGTTGTTTCATTAATGACTAGTTATGGTATTTGGTAACACTTTAATTGACAGCGGCGTCATAAGACTGTCATAAGACCATCATAATTATGACATGACACTATCATGCGCATTACACAATGAGATCTGTCATAAGCATGGCATGTCATCCCGCAAATTATGTCACTTACTCCATTTATGTCCAGCTCGGATCTTTTACATCCATTTAAGAGTTAGATAATTTGCCGGATAACACAAAATGACATCTGTTATAAGCATTCATTAATGCTCATGACAGTGGCATGTCATAATTATGTTTGTCTAATGAAAGTCTTATGGTGCCACTGCCAAATAAAGTGTTACCAAATACCATAGCTAGCAATTAATGAAACAACTGGAACAGTAACTGAAGAAATAATTAGCAGAGAACATGAATTTTGATTGTTATTTACATCTGTAGCGCTGCAATGCATGCTAGGAGGCATGTTGGACAACAACAGTGTTGACAGCAGGTGGCAGCAGAGGTTGACTGTCTCCTCCAAGGGAGCAGCGATGGCCAAATGAAGCTTCTTGAAGCAATAAAGCTTTGCAGCCAATTGGTTCAACGCTTCATGGTGGTTCATTTGTTCTTACGACAGTCGTATGATGCCGCCATCAAATAAAGTGTACCGGTTAATATCTTTGGTGTAGATATCCCATAATACAGGCGGCGGCTTATAGTCAGGTGCGCCTTATCGTCCGAAAATTACTGTAAATGAGGATCTTACAAAAGAACAATTAGCTAACTTGCATAGCAAAAGTCCACTAGCTTAAATGCTATATAATGCTAATGTTTACCAGATTGTTTCTGGTGCGGTACCAAATAGTTTCTAGTGCACACCACATATAAAACTTTTAGTTTATAGACAAGAACATTTTCAGAGTTGTCAACTAAAACGAGACGAAGACTAACACATTTTAAATAGCTAAAATATGACTAATATGTATTTTTGTCCAAAAGACTAAGATAGAAATGAAAAGGGCAGCCAAAAACAACACTGATTCCGAAGAGCATAATATTTGTCTAAAATGCAGCAACCTCTTCCCTGTTTAGATGACAACCCCATAGCAGTCAAAGAGTTCGTCGTGTATTCGCCATGGCTGGTTTTAATGACCAAAATTGGGCTTTGGACAGGAAATGTAGACGTCACCCTTGCAAGCCCCTCTTCTTCTCAATTCCTCACTCACAAACGGTTTATTGTACGAGCCATAAACTGGATTTGGCACAGAGACAACTGTTTCCTACACATTCCTTTTTACACGATTAGTCTCAGTCTTGTTATCTTCAAAGGTGAAATAAATCTCTGAGTCAATTCCTGTGCGGTTAAATGAAAGGCAGGAAGGCTTCACACGGGACCCAACACCCGTAACGTCATCATTGTTAGGATGCCTCTTCACTGACATTCATTGTATTCGCTCTTTGCTTCCCAGCGGGCTAATTGCCCCAACAGGGGGTGGGTGTCAAATAAACGTGTGAATATATTTGGCCTATTGCCCTCATGGTGCACCAGGCCCTAACGAGTGAGCCAGTTAAGGCTATTCATTAGAGAAATCCCCCTGCTGTGAGTTCAGTGGGCCAGAGGCCGCCCTGCCATTGCCTCCTCTTCTGCACATGGTATCTTTGTCATTTGTTAGTAAACACTCTTTGAATCATTTCTTCTTCTTCTGTAATCTACAGATGGATACTAGTGAAATCACAGTGTATTCAATACAACCTGTATGATGTCCTGTAATTAAGGAGTGTTATATAATATAGTTCCGAATTTCAGCAAATAATGTCAAATAATACGTCATGCGTGTAGTTGGGGGTGTAGGTTAGAAAGAGTAGCCAGAATCTACCTAATTGGCTTGCCAAGCCACGCTAGCAGGATTGTAAGATTCAGATTACTTTCTCTTCTTTACATTACTGCTTCATTGTTCATTGAGCACTGAGATAGTCTTAACATTTATTTATTTATTTTGTAAAAAAACCTGTCCTGTTCAGCTGCTTGACACAGAAAATGGGAATCAGTGTCCTGTTGGTCTGAACAGTTATAATGTGTCACATGTGAGTAGGATATACACTGTACTCCCATTCAGTGGCGCCACCAGGTGGTGGCCAGGGGTGGCCAAGGCCACCCCTATAAATTGGTTGGCCACCCCACTAGCCACCCCGCTTGCCAGTATATCGTTAGATTGTTGTAGCATCAGTTATGCATTTCATCCCAAATGAATGCATTTATTTTGTTTTGTTAAATGTAGGGCTGTCAAATTTATCGCGTTAACGGGCGGTAATTAATTTTTTAAATTAATCACGTGAAAATATTTATCGCCACTAACGCATTTGCAGTACGATTCATTCACGCATTGCCGCAAACAGCCTACAATGGCGCCGTTTCACTTATATACAGAGGTAAGAGGCAGAGTGGAGTAAATACAAGCATTCATTGGGGCCGTGCTTATAATTGGCAAAAGCTTTGGCATTTCTCCCACAGCAACTATAAACATTGTGGGAAGCGACGTGGGGAAGAATGACAGGAGTTGATCTTTTTCTTAACACCATGTAGTGTACCCAACGCAGAGAAGATATAGCATTTGCAGCCACCACACACAGTCATGGTTGCACCACTTCCCATCATGCATTCGCGCAGAACAGTTAAGTCGCTACAGTATCATTTACTGAAAGCTCAACAAATGGCAATATTTAGTCACGATATACAAACTCGCATTTATCCTTTAAGAATTACAAGTCTTTCTATCCGTGGATCCCTTACACAGAAAGAATGTTAATAATGTTAATGCCATTTTGTGGATTTATTGTTATAATAAACAAATACAGTACTCATGTAAAGTATGTTGAATGTATATATCCGTCTTGTCTTATCTTTCCATTCCAACAATAATTTACAGAAAAATATGGCATATTTTAGAGACGGTTTGAATTGCGATTAATTACGATTAATTACTTTTTAAGCTGTGATTAACTCGATTAAAAATTTTAATCGTTTGACAGCCCTAGTTAAATGTACACCTTATGCCTAATATATACATAACGCAACAAAACAGAATTGTTGTGGAAATCAAAATGTTGACTGGACAGTTATGGACTATACACATTAAATCATTAGTAACATCAAATATTACACAATACACCAAAGTATACCAGTAGCCGTGTCCTTAAGTCTTTCTGATAGTTTTCCCCTGACCTTTTTACTGCAATAATATAAGGAAAACCTGAAATTATGGCTTATAGTTTTGGCCACCCCAAAATTTTAAGTGGCCCCATCTGGCCACCCCTATGAAAAATTTCTGGAGGCGCCACTGCTCCCATTGTGATTATTCAGCAGGAAGGGGTTATGGGGACGACAGAAAGGAAAATAAAAAAAGAGACGGAGGAGAAGAACAAACAACAGCAAGAAATACATTCAACACCTACGCTAATTGTGCAATCAATAGTTAATTGTATTTCCGGTTAACACAATGTGTGTGTGTGTGTGGGGGGGGCTTATGACAGAGGAGAAAAAGGGGGGGGGGTGATCAGGTGGGGTGGAGCGTACACATATTAGCAATGTGAGGTGTAGAACCCAGTATTATGCAAATGTTAACATCCTATGCTGCCTGATCGCTAATCCTGGCACTGATAGGTAGGCCTATCGCAAAATAAAAAATTTTCGCGTTAACGGGCGATATGCGATATTATTGTGTGTACATCTGCATTTTTTTTTAAACCAATTCACAATAACACACTGAGAATACAGTATAAATTAATAGATCAAGTGCACGTATTTAAACGCGAAAAATATTTACTCTTAAATTCAAAAATACTTTCTAAGAAATCACAACTGAAAACAATAGACCATGCCTCTTACGTAAAAGACAACAATATTAATACCGCACAGAAACACAGAATAAATAAAATGTGTTTTTCAAGGGAAAAAAAAAAAAATTGCACTTAATAACTTAAGCATTGAGGCAAATGAAAACTGTTCCCCTCAAAGCAATGGTGTTCCATAGGGATGCAACGATACAGTTAAGTCACGGTTCGGTACGATTTTTGATATTGGGGACACGATTTTTGATTCGATTCAATACATTTAATGCTCTAAAAAAAAAAAAAAAATATATATATATATATATATATATATTTTTTTTTTTTTTTTGCTAACAAGCAAAAATTAAATTGCCATCATATAAACATGCATTTTAGTGCATAATATTTATGTGCTTACTTCTTACTGATCTGAAAAAAAAATTGTATAAAAGTGCTGAGAAAAATCTTTAGTGTTTGTAAAGTAAGGCGGGGCACACTGTTGATTGCTACAGCTCTCTTAGCAGTTAGGTTTACTACATGAGCAAGACATCCTATTTGTGGTCCGAACCCATCTGTGTCACGTCCCTAATTAGCAATATTTGCAATATTATCTATAGACCCTACCCACCGACGTCACAAAATCACGTGGTCGCTGTATGGTTCCGCCCACTTGTCCGTCATTTTGTGTCTGTATTATCAATGGTCTCAATTGATCGAGCAATTTATAATGCATTTCATGGAAGACCCGGTGCTTTTGGATGCCGTAAACTCACTTGATGCGTTGCATAAAAGGCGTTATGTGGAAAAGCTTCAGTTTATCCATTGGCCAGATCCATATTTGATGCCTAAATCGATGTTTTTCGACCCGCTGTCTCCGCCGTATTTGCCTGACATCTGCTACCCTGATATTTACAACTATCTTGTCCACACAAAATCAGCCTATTCTCACGAAAGTTTGAAAAACTTTAAGAGCTTGGAGGCTTATAAATACTTCGTTGCTGGTTGGGTGAAACAGGTCCTTGTCCACGAAAATTCGGCAGGAATCTATCTTGTGCTTGGAAAGGTGAGTTACGAAATTTTCAATTCAAAATCTTTTGTTATTGCTAACATCCACTGTCAAGTCTAATGTATTTCATGTCGTTTGTCAATGGAGTTAGGGCTTTTAATGTTTATATGGTTTAGCGATAGCACTCTCACTACATACATACGTGTATGTTGTCGGCGATTAGCCTCGCAATGATCTTAATTGTGGTTGTCAGTCCAAAACCCTCTAAATATATATTAAATGCATCTTACCAGATATAAAATGACATAATCTGTGGTAATCGTTTGGAGCCCAGTTTTCTCGTCGAATTGCAGCAGACCATCTCGCTCTCTTCTCTCCGGGTCTCTC
Organism: Corythoichthys intestinalis; assembly: GCF_030265065.1. NCBI lineage: Eukaryota > Metazoa > Chordata > Actinopteri > Syngnathiformes > Syngnathidae > Corythoichthys > Corythoichthys intestinalis. Next base: position 59,941,051 of record NC_080397.1, on the reverse strand, counting down.
GGAATCCGGTAGAACTTCAAGTCTCTCCGTCTTCTCCGTCTATCTTCTCTGTTATCGCAACCGACCGCCAAACACGCCTTCACCATTTTGATTATTAATGTTAACGAGCAGAAAAACACGTCGTAAATAGGAGGAATGTACGTAGCCGTAACAGGGAAACATGATGTGTTGACGGACAACTGGGCGGCACCAGTCAGGAGGAAGGAGTTGTGACGTCACGTGGGTAGGGTCTATAGTCACTGGTGTGGATTGATTTGGCCTTCTTAACTTCCATTCAGTCATGACAGTTTAGAATTCATCGATGTAGTATATGGACTACGTGTCCCATAATAACTTTGGGCTCACGTAGCCAATGGCATGGGACGTAGCACATCTAGTTTGCTATTTCATGATATCTAGTGTGTGCGCGCGCATTAAAAAAGTTAGCAAACGCTCCTGAAGTCACGTCTGCTCATTACTGCACAGCCCTAGCATATGACAATCGACTTTCATAAACGGGACGAGTTTGAAGCATAGCGCTCCTAATTTGCCACTCAATGTTCATCATGTCCATTCAGCTGGCCGTTGTCAAAGCGAGGTTGTTCGTAGCAGCCAAGTCGGTAACAATATTTTGGCGGACTTCGTTGTAAATATCCGGCGTTGTGCCGAAAAATAGCCGCCCCGCGTGAAATGTCACCGCTGACGGGAGCGCCCACACGTCAACAACACCGGCGCGCCGGAGATGGTCCGCAGTCAATCCGGAGCACTGACGCCGCCGGTATACGTTGAACAATAAGATATAATGGGAACGGATTGGCTCCGGCGCTATTTTTTGCCGGACCTGGAACGAAGATGCATTTTGTGTAGTTGATGACAAAGACTCCGAACTTTTAACAGCACGTGTGCCGCACGCGCGCGCGCACGTGCACGCGAGGCGATAAATGGCAGCGGAAAAATTACCGCCTTCATCTTTATTTATCATGCGTTCAATAAAATTATTGCATATTACGACAGGCTTACTGTTATGTTCTTTACTTGAGTGTGTCTAATTGTCTCATGCGTGAATACGCCGGACCCCCATCATCGCCCGCCCACCCGAACCAGCTGCCACCGCTGCAACCCCCCAACCGACATGGCACACCGCGGGACCCCCACGGCCCACTAGGCCCGGGGCAGGACAGGGCCCCCACCCGGAGTGGGTGACACCCTGTCGACCCACTGGCACTCGGCCAGCGACCCGAACTGGAGCCCAAAGAGGACACCTGGGCAGAAAAAAGAGGGGAAGTCCAATGAACGGAGGACACTGTTGGTAATTTTGCAGATATGCTTAAGCAGATGAATTTGATGGATGTGTTGCTTAATGTTTTCTGGGTTTTGTCTGTGGTATTTTTCTCCAAAACCGCTGAATATACAGACACATTAAAATAGATGCACCGTTTCGTTTCAAGTTACTTGAACACGTCACACTCAGCAGCTGTCTCCACACATATGCACACGCACACACTGCAGCTCGCAGACACAACAGAGTGTAAAGTTCCTGATCCATCTCTGTCTGGTCAATTAGCTGAGCTCAGCGCTGCAGCATCATTAGCGGGCGTTGTGGGTGTTTGTCTCTGTCTGCACAGCCTCGGACAGAATGAATAGCATTGCTGCGGCGAGCACAACCACACCCACAGACTAATGACAGAGAGCTTGTCACACTGGGACGAGCCAGGCTGAAAAAGGTGGCTACACTACAGTGTAAGCTTAGGAGGCACTTTGTAACTATAACTCTTGTCATTACAGTGGTACCTGTACATTAGGGCGACCATGTTTTGATTTCCAAAAAAGAGGACACTCGGTCCGGCCTCGAGATAGTTGAATAGCAACACGCTAGGTAAAGTACGTACTGTAGCTGCTTATTCATCTATATTAGCCCTATGTAATAATACGACTTTTATTCTCGTAGTAATAGTACGAGAAAAACAGTAGCACTATTACAACTATTACTATTACAACGAGATACATGTCGAATTATCTCTCGTTCAGATGCAAAAGTTTTGTGATAGCCACAACTTCACATCGGAAATGCAGTCTATCAATTTGGTGAGAACAGTTCGTTCGTTGGGTCTCAGGGGCAAATACGGCAAGTCATCGGTCTAAAATGAAAAGAGATATTATGTGTATGTTATGTTAACAGATAAAGTGCAACCAGAACAGACCCTAAAATAGAGCTTTGTGGCACCCCGCAAGACAGTTTGTGAGGAGGAAAATTCTCCAATCATTACCGAGAAGGTCCTACGTTCCAGGTACAATTTAAACCATTGCAGAGCGGTGCCCAAGAGTTAGCGTCTGTAGCTGGTGGCTGGACTGCCAAGGCTGCCGCCCAACTCCCTATGCACCTGACCCCTTTGGCCCATCCCACAGGTGGTGAGCCCATGGGAAGAGGGACCCACATTGCCTTTTCGGGCTGTGCCTGGCCAGGCCGCGTGGGTACAGCCCCGGCCACCAGACGCTCACTTTCGAGCCCCACCTCTAGGCCTGGCTCCAGGGGTGGGGGGCGTTGACCCACGTCCGGGCAAGGGAAAGCTGAGTCCATTCATTTTTTTCATCATAAGGGGTCCTTTTGAGCCATGCTTTGTCTGGCCCCTCACTTCAGTCGGAAAAGAGTGGCGTGCCCTCTCCATGTCGGGGATGAGATCCTTCCTCAAGTGGAGGAGTTCAAGTATCTTGGGGTCTTGTTCACGAGTGAGAGTAGGAGGGAGCAGTAGATTGACAGACTCTGCACTGGTCCGTAGCGGTGAAGAAGGAGCTGAGCTGAAAGGCGAAGCTGTCGATTTATCCGTCGAGCTACGTTCCTAACCTCACCTATGGTCACAAGCTATGGGTCATGACCGAAAGAACAAGATCCCAGATGTAAGTGGTCGAAATGAGTGTCCTCCGCAGGGTGTCCGGGTAGAGATAGGGTGAGAAGCTCAGTCATCTGGGAACTACTCTGTGTTGAGCCACTACTCTTCTGCGTTGAGAGGAGCCAGTTGAGGTGGCTCCGGCATCTGATTCGGATGCCTCCTGGATGCCTCCCCGCAGAGATGTTCTAGGCATGTCCCACTGGCGGGAGGCCCCGGGGAAGACCCAGGACATGTTGGAGAGACTATTTCTCCTGGATGGCCTGGAAATACCTTGGGATCCCGCCAGAGGAACTGGTTAAAATGGCTGGGAAGAGGGAAGTCTGGGCTTCCCTGCAATAACTGCTGCCCCTGCGACCCGACCCCAGATTAAACGGTAGATGATGGATGGATGTATAGATAGAGTGGTGCCACAGATGCCCATGAAGAGCATTAAACGAGATACATGTTAATTTCTCTCACAAAAAAAATCCGTTGTGTGTCCGTTTTGTGGAGAAACACGACCTTGCGACGCCATCATAAATCATCGTGCTTCGAGCATGTCGTCATATGTCGAGACAAATGACGAGTCAAATTTTACGTCGGATGTCGAGAGGATCGTATGTCGATGAGATCGTATGTCGAGGTACCACTGTATATCAATCGCCATTTATATAAATTGGTCTTCGATAGTTACAGTATTACTCTATCGACTTATCATCCGATATATTAAATGGTGAACGATTATGTTTTTACTGTAAGGGTGTGATAAATTATAGGTCACCAAGGGGCAGAACTCAGTGGGGGGCTGGCACTGCGGCTTTACCCAGGCCCGGGGCTCTTGGGGACCCTGTTTTCAGGCATAAAGCTGGCAAGATCAGGTCAGGGTAAGTCCTCAAAAAAACTATGATGATGCACAAAGCTATAACAGTGTATAAGTGTTCAAATTTCTCTATTTGCCAAAATGCTCATTATTAAAATGGCATGTCAATCATTGTAGTACTGCTCCACGAACTGCAAACTTTTCTCTGAACTGGAGAGTTTATTATGTTTTCCCATGGAAACACCTTTTGTTAATTAGGTGATCGACACACGTCGTCATCAGTTTTCCTCAAAAAGTGCAACTCTACCTCCTCTTAGTGGAAAAGGTGCAAGCCCACACACTGGATGGCTTCACTGTAATTATAGAAGAGGGGGCAAGTGTGGTCACATAATTGATCCCCTAGGAAAATACAAGTTGGACTAAACTGATACCTTATGTTTAAGCTGTGTTTGAAAACAAGTGCACGTGAAGGCAGCCATGTCTGCGTTTACTCTGCTTAACAAGTGTAGAGGAGGTGTTGCAAAGGAAGCCTACAGGACCTTAAGGTGAGAGCATGGAGGGTCAGCGAGGTCACCGCCAAGGCACACCTCATCAATCAGCACAAACACTTGCGCCAAAGCAACGTCTGGTAAAAAAGGATGCTCGAGGAGAGAAATAATACCTCCAAATTAGGTACACCTGCATAATGACATTCATGTGAACTCTGTCTTCGTAAAAACAGTCTTACCGCTACAATAATTGATAGAAACACAAAATTTGCTGTTGCTGTTGGCATCAGCTCATGCTTAGACACTCAGATGCAGATTCACCAGCATCACACACACCAAAAAGAACCCACACAGGCACACAGACATTACGTTATTATTATTTTCAATGTACAGGGTAGAACATTTCTATGCATATGAAAAACCTTTTTTATTCATATATACTTTAAACAATTACCATTTCATGTTATTTATGAAGGTTGCAACAACTAATCAATAAAAATCTATTTATAAATTAGTTGCCAACAGATTTGATAACCGATTTTTGCCCTGTTTGCGTCCTTGTTTGTGTGTAATGTGAGGCTGAGCGTGCGTGCAAGGGATTATAGCAAGAGAGAGAGAGTTCACTACTGCAACTACTGCTGCTGCTGTTGTTGTAAAGCAAGGGTGCCCAAGTCCAGTCCTCAAGAGCCCCTATCCAGCCTGTTTTCCATGTCTCCCTCCTCCAACACACCTGAATTAAATAATCAGGATTGTTATCAGGCGCCTACAGAGCTTGCTGATGAGCTGATCATTTGATTCATGTGTGTTACAGGAGGGAGACATGGAAAACAAGCTGGACAGGGGCTCTCGAGGACCGGACTTGGGAACCCATGTTGTAGAGCAATGAGAGATGAGGGTATTTAGTGTCTGGCGGTAGATTGGGAGACATCTGGTAGGTCGGGCGTCCATTTCTCCCAGATGGTCAGTGTCAAAGCGGGGTCTCGCGTTATTGTGTCCGGTGCAGGGGTTGCGCAGGCGGCCTGTGGATGCGGGGACAATCGTAGATTAAATGTTCCGTGGTCTCTCCCCTCAGGCCGCATTTCTTGCAGATGGTGTCTTTTGCCTTGCTGATCTTTGACAACCAGTATTTCAGGTCAGAGTGGTGGCCACAGCGCCACAGCGTAGGCGACCCAAGGTCACTTGGTCCTTTCGATCGAAGCGCTTCTCTACAAGAAGGTCGATCCGGCTGTCTCGGTCGCCGTAGATCCTCTGCGTTCTCTCATGGCATGCCCCTTGTCGTCCTGTGGATTGTTGCTTTCGCTGTGTCGTGGTGGTAGTCAACTCCAGCTTTTGCTTGAGCATCTGCTAGCTTGTCGCCGACGATAGCGCAGTGACTAGGGTACCAGGTGAAGGTTACCTGGCACCCTTGCTCCGTGAGCTCCGACAGGAGTAGGAGGATTTATCTTTCGTCGTTGCTTTTGAGCGTGTTCGACAAGTATGTTGACCGAACATGGAGGATGCATGAGAGAGGCTGTTACTGACAACCCTGGCTTTCCGGACTGTTCCTTTAGCCTTGATGATTTGCATTTGCATGATTTGATCTCCGCCTGGAAGGAGGACGACCTGTTGGAATGGCCAAGGAGCGGTGGACTTAGGGGTCATTAGGGCGGCCAGTGGTGACGACGATTCCACCACCGCCTGTTGTGGTACCGCTCGTTCCAGCTGCTGTTGGGTTAATGCTGTGGTCCTGAAGAAGGGTGTGTTTGGGCGTTGTTTAGTATTATTGTCTGTTTGTGGATTGGACAGGAGGATTTGGGCATTACTGTTGTCAGGGCAACGAGAGTCAAGGATTTTGCCATCTTCAGGGCCACCCGAGTGCTGAGTCTTCACTTCTCGATCGCGGGTTCCTCCGTATCAGATGTTCCTTGTGGCAAGACAAGATGATCAAGACAAGAGCTGATTGCGGGATTTGGTGATGCATACATGGGCTTGTAGATGTCTTCCCTGAAATGTTTGAGGTGCTCAATGTTCCCATGATTAGTGTCCTTTAGGTATTCTTGCCCTTCTGGCCTCAAGCTCTATGAGGCATTTCCCCTGCTGAGGAAGTGGGAGAATTAGTGGAGAAAGGGGGATATTTATGGAAGGTATCCAGTGCAGAGAGCAACTAGCTAACCCGCAGCTCCTGTCTGTGAGTGCCAATGGGAACTCAAACCTGTAGGGCAAACAAGCACGCCTGTCAGCAGTCACCCCACCAGTCTGACCACCGGGCTTGGTGCTGCTCTGTAATTACACACCACAGCCTGCTGCCGGGAGAGGGGGCAGACCCTGTCGGTGCCGTCAGCATCGCTAAATGCATGTTGGAAAAACAGCAAGCGATGAGGAAAGAGACAGTGAGAGGGAAGGTGAGGTAAAGGCAGTTGTGTCTGGGCTTAGGTGTTAAACCGCCTCTTTCCTGTAAGAGATTACAGGTTGTGTGTTTGCGCACATCTGCATGGCTGGAGAATTGTCCCAGGAGTCGGACTCATTTGTTAAAGAGTAATAGCATAACATTTACTTGTTGCTGACCATATGGGCCAAAGCCTTGAAACAAACAGTGGTTACTCTAAAGCCCTTTAGTCATTGTCTAAGCTAGACATTTGACAGCCAAGGTTTGGGAATCATTTTCTCTTCTAGCACAATTGTGCCTCAGTGCAAGGTCCATAAATGCATGCTAGGAGGCATTTGGTGGTGAAGACTCAACCTCAACCCTTTCATGAGTCTGTCAGATCCAACACCATTGACCTCACAAGATGAGGTAACTAAAATGTCCAGAGACTTACGCTGACATCTTGCTGAAAGTCATCCGAAAGAGTGCGGGCTATTATTTGCTTGTAATACTTCGATATTTTAATAAATGGCACACTACAATCTTATGAGGTCCTTTATAAAAACGTATCCACTGTGTATTAACTTATTTGTGACAACTCCCCATTATATTTTCACCATAATATTTTGCACTCATAGGACTTTTTAATACAGTGGGACAAATAAGTATTTAGTCAACCACTAATTGTGCAAGTTCTCCCACTTGAAAATATTAGAGAGGCATGTAATTGTCAACATAGGTAAACCTCAACCATGAGAGACAAAATGTGGGAAAAAAACCCAGAAAATCACATTGTTTGATTTTTAAAGAATTTATATGCAAGTCATGGTGGAAAATAAGTATTTGGTCAATACCAAAAGTTCATCTCAATACTTTGTTATGTACCCTTTTTTGACAATAACGGAGACCAAACGTTTTCTGTAACTCTTCACAAGCTTTTCACACACTGTTGCTGGTATTTTGGCCCATTCCTCCATGCAGATCTCCTCTACAGCAGTGATGTTTTGGGGCTGTCGTTGGGCAACACGGACTTTCAACTCCCTCCACAGATTTTCTATGGGGTTGAGATCTGGAGACTGGCTAGGCCACTCCAGGACCTTGAAATGCTTCTTACGAAGCCACTCTTTTGTTGCTTTTAAAATGGAGTCAGTACAAGGGGGTTAAGATTAAGGTGAACGCGCAGAGTTTGGCAGTTTGGCCGGGTTGTTGGAGCTCCGCCAGCCCGGGTCTGTGGAATTACACTAGGGCGGTTCGGCTGGCATGATTCCTGGCTAAAAGGTCAGAATTCTTCACCCCCAACCGAACTCATCAGTTGGCCCGGCCCCGTTTCCCGTGTCATGTCAATCGGTTATGAAGTCTATGGTAACACGTTAATGACTGAATGCAAATCAAAGCACTAAATAGCCACAGCAGTGACTCTGGTGTTTACATCAAACCCAAGAATCTCAATTGGATTTTCTATTTTTACTTGCACTTGCTGCTGTCACATCCCTTTTTACAACATTGGAACAGAAAACATTTTCTTAATGCGATTCAAGAAAACAAAAATGTGGTTTCGGTAAAGTGCCTAAGGTTAGCAGTGGGCACATCTGTACAAGTGCAGTTAGTTTCAAATGTGGTAGAGTGGCTTCACCAACCCATCCAGTAGTCTTTAAATATTTCATGCACTTGAAAGCAGCAGATGTCCAATAAAAACTTGTGACGAGCCGACGACACGGCATACACAGTTAAGAAGAAACAAACACTTGATGTATCCCTCCCTGGTAAACCTGACGGACTTTACAAGTTCCCTATTACTTCAGTCACTTTTTCAAGAAGCATGCTTCGTATGGAGGTAGATTTGTGTCTTTATTATTCAATCAAAAAAAAAAGTTGCTACAATCAAATAAAAAGTTGCTTCAATCCAAATATATATTTTCAAATGAAGAAAAAGTCACTTCAATCAAAAAAAAAAATGTGAATGCAAAAATAAATTTGAAACTCAGAAAAATATATAATTAATTTGTAATATATAATATAATTTGAAAACTATTTTTCTTTGATTGAATTTTTTTTTTTTTTTTTTTTTTTTTTTTTATTAAGACAACATTTTTGATTGAAGTCATGTAATTTTGCGTTTGGACCACATTTTGGCTAGGACATGTGTCTTTATTATTCAATCAAAAAATAAGTTGCTTCAAATAACAAAAAAATATATTTTCAAAAGAAAAATCACTTCAATCAAAATTTTTAAAAAATTAAATCGTAGAAAAAAGGGTTTGGATGTGAAAAAATATTTGAGACTCAGAAAGTCGCATTTGACTACTTTATTTTTCATTCAAACTGTTTTCTTTGATTCAAGCAATCCTTTTTGTGTTTGAGCCATATTAAGGGTAGGACATTTGTGTCTAAATCATTCAATCGCAAAAAAAGTTGCTTTAATCAAAAACTATTTTTAATCAAAGAAAAAAAATCATTTGCAAATATATATATTTTTTGAAAACATTTTTTTTTATTTGAAATATATATATTTTTTATTGAAGTGTCACTTTTTTTGAAAAGCAAAAAGTTTTAAACTTTTCTTTTTTAAAGTGGAAAAAGTTTTGAACACACTTATTTTTTTTGAAGTGGAAAAACTTTTAAAGGCACTTTTTTCGATTGAATCATTTTGACACAAAGATTCAACAAAATGCCAATGTCACACCCCCGTACCGGTAGCCCTATATTCGGCTTGGACTCCAGCGGCTCGATGGAGCCCTGGTGGCCATTATTCTTGCTTCATACTTTTATGCCATTGGCGTAGTCACCTGCCACTCAAACACACCGGAACTAGCGTTGAAGTTGAATCTTTGTGTCAATATGATTCAATCGAAAAAAAGTGCCTTCAAAACTTTTTCCACTTCAAAAAAACAAAGTGCGTTCAAAACTTTTTCCACTAAAAAAAAAAAAAAAAAAAAAAGTTTAAAACTTTTTGCTTTTCAAAAAAGTGACACTTCAATAATTTTTTTTTAAAATATATATATATATATATTTTTAAATTATATTTTTGCAAATGATTTTTTTCTTTGATTAAAAATAGTTTTTTTTTTTTTTTTTTTTTTTATTAAAGCAACTTTTATTGTGATTGAATGATTAGACACAAATGTCATACCCCTAATATGGCTCAAACACAAACAGGATCGCTTCAATCAAAGAAAACAGTTTGAATGAAAAATAAAGTGTTCGAATGCGAATTTCTGAGTCTCAAATATTTTTTCACATTCAAACCTTTTTTTCTATGATTGAATTTTTAAAATTTTTGATTGAAGTGATTTTTCTTTTGAAAATATATTTTTTTTTTGTTTGAAGCAACTTTTTTTTTGATTGAATAATAAAGACACCAATGTTCAGCCAAAATGTGGTCCAAACGCAAAATTACATGACTTCAATCAAAAATGTTGTTTCAATAAAAAAAAAAAAAAAAAAAAACTGACTTAAATTAAAAAAAATAAAAAAATAAATCAAAGAAAAATAGTTTTCAAATATATTTTTTGGAGTTTTAAATTTATTTTTGTATTCAAACACATTTTTTTTTGATTGAAGTGACTTTTTCTGCGATTGAAAATACATATTTAGATTGAAGCAACTTTTTTTTTAATTGAATAATAAAGACACAAATCTTCCTCCATAGCTTCGTGTCTTGTTTAATGATGCGAGACACCATTCCCCACTAGCAAAAACAAGAAACCACACACTCAGCCGCTGTTTTGGTGTGGCAGGGTGGAGCTGTAAGTGTGGGTGACCTCTATAAAAAACACTCCCGACACACCGCAGCCTTGAATTGTTCGTCCTCAACACGCCGCCACAGCTGGCCAACACGCAAGAGCTCGAAAAACAACACCGGCCAGAAAAAGACATCCAACATAAACGTATAAAAACAATATATCCTTGCTGTTGAAATATTAGAGGGGCTGCACTATGGGACTAAAATAATGAACTATATAAATTAATGTTTCTGTAGCTGGTTGTGTTTTACTGTAACTGTTCTTGTTTTCACAGTGGTCCATAATTTCATCATTCATCGTTAGTCCTGCCATATGGAACCACAGACATAAATTTGGCTGTGAAATTCAGTGGTGAAAGGAACGCAAACAGTCTGGAAATCTGGCAGGGAATAACCAGGCGAAAAGTTGAAAAAAAAAAAAAGTTTTAGTCAGTGTTGTTTTCGTCAACGAAGACAACAACAAAAATTAGGGTTGTTCCGATCATGTTTTTTTGCTCCCGATCCTATCCCGATCATTTTAGTCTGAGTATCTGCCGATCCCGATATTTCCGGATCCGATTGCTTTTTTTTTTTTTTTTGCTCCCGATTCAATTCCAATCATTCCCGATAATTTTTCCCGATCATATACATTTTGGCAATGCATTAAGAAAAAAATGAATAAAACTCGGACAAATATATACATTCAACATACAGTACATAAGTACTGTATTTGTTTATTATGACAATAAATCCTCAAGATGGCATTTACATTATCAACATTCTTTCTGTGAGAGGGATCCACGGATGGAAAGACTTGTAATTCTTAGAGGACAAATGTGACCTTGTATATTGTGACTAAATATTGCCATCTAGTGTATTTGTTGAGCTGTCAGTAAATGATACTGTAGCCATTTAACTTCTGCCCTAATGCATGATGGGAAGTGCAACCATGACTGTGCGTAGTGGTACCAATTGATATATCTTCTCTGCGTTGGGAAATAAAATAGGGTTAAGAAAAAGATCAACTACTACCTTCCTTCCCCACATTCCCATGATATTTCTAATTGTTGAGAGAGGGATTGTAAGGCGTTAGCCAATTAAAAAAACGCTTCAAAGGCTGCCAAAATTCTCTCTACTCATTTAACATTGCCTTTAACTCTATGTATATGTAAAACGGAACCATTATAGATTGAACGCGACAATGCATGAGTGGGTAGTGCAGCGCATGCATTAATTGCGCTAAATATTTAAAAGTTATTACCGCCGTTAACGCGATAAATTTGATAGCCCTAGTTTAGGCCAAAACTAAAGACTCTGGATGAGTGTAAGACATTTTGTCTGTAACGTTAAATACAATTAGGAAACGATTTAATTTTAAAAAAATTCAATTCCCGATTCAATTCCAATCATTCCCGATAATTTTTCTCGATCATATACATTTTGGCAATGCATTAAGAAAAAAATGGATAAAACTCGGACGAATATATACATTCAACATACAGTACATAAGTACTGTATTTGTTTATTATGACAATAAATCCTCAAGATGGCATTTACATTAATAACATTTTTTCTGTGAGAGGGATCCACGGATAGAAAGACTTGTGACTTTGTATATTGTGACTAAATATTGCCATCTAGTGTATTTGTTGAGCTTTCAGTAAATGATACAGGAGCCATGGCCAAACGCATGATGGGAAGTGGAACCATGACTCTGCGTAGTGCTAATAATTGATATATCTTCGCTGCGTTGCGAAATAATATAAGGTGTTAAGAAAAAGATCAATTGCTACCTGGCCTTCCCACATTGCTTCCCATGATATTTCTAATCGAAGGGAGAGGGATTGTAAGGCTTTAGCCAATTAAAAAAAGGCTCCAAAGGCTGCCAAAATTCACTCTACTCATTTTATGCTGCCTTTTATCTCTCTATATCGGTAAAACAGCGCCATTACAGATGGAGCGCGACAATGCGTGAGTGGGACATGCAGCGCATGCATTAACTGCGTTAAATATTGTAACGTGATACATTTTAAAAAAAATTAATTACCGCCGTTATCGGGATAAATTTGATTACCCTACCTTAAACCTAAACTAAAGACTCTAGATGAGTGTAACATATTATGTCTGTAACGTTAAATACAAATAGAAAACGATTTAATTAAAAAATATATATGTATTAAAAAAAGGCATGGCCGATTTTTTTTTTTTTTCCGCTTCCGATACTTTGAAAATGACGTGATCGGACCTGATCGATCGGGATGCCGATTTGGATGCCGATCGATCGGGACCTCTCTAGTTTTACCTATTGCAGATTCAGTCTTCCCAGCCTGGTGCAGGTCTACAATTTTGTCTCTGGTGTCGTTCGACAGCTCTTTGGTCTTGGCCATAGTGGAGTTTGGAGTGTGACTGACTGAGTTGTGGACAGGTGTCTTTTATACCGATAATGAGTTAAAACAGGTACCATTAATACAGGTAACGAGTAGAGCCTCGTTAGACCTCGTTAGAAGAAGTTAGACCTTTTTGACAGCCAGAAATCTTGCTTGTTTGTAGGTGACCAAATACTTATTTTCCACTCTAATTTGGAAATAAATTCTTTAAAAATCAAACAATGTGATTTTCAGTTTTTTTCCCTCATTCTGTCTCTCATGGTTGAGGTTTACCCATGTTGACCATAACAGGCCTCTCTAATCTTTTCAAGTAGAATTTGCACAATTGGTGGTTGACTAAATACTTATTTGCCCCACTAGAGATGCTTGTCCACTGCGAGAAACAATCTAAAGAAAGAAAAATCCAGAAATCACTGGGAACGATTTTTTGACATTTTATTTGCATTACACTGCTGCAAATAAGTACTGTATTTGAACACCTGTCTATTAGCTAGAATTGTGAGCCTCAACGTTCTGTTATTCGCTTTTAAAAGGTCCAACGAATAAGTGGACTGAAGGTGGACTTTTTGAGTCTGACTTTTTGACCTGTTTAAGGCAGTTAGCTGCAGATAAACACCTGTCCACCCCATACAACGAGGAAGACTCCAATTCCTAACATGTTCAAGACCAAAGAGCTGTCCAAACTAGAGACAGAATTATAGACATTTAAACAAGGCTGGACAGGGTTACGGGGCAATTGCCAAGCAGCTTGGTGTTATAAGATCCACTGTTGGAGCAATTATTAGAAAATGGAAGAAGCTAAACATGACTGTCAATCTCCCTCGGACTGGGGCTCCATGCAAGATCTACCTGGTAGCAGTGTTGTTTTGGCATCCATTTTAATTTCCGTGTCAGTTTTCGTCTTTAGGACGATAATACGTATTAGTCTTAATCATATTTTAGTCATTTCAAAATGTGTCTTTGTCTAGTTTTTGTTGACAAAAACTCAGACTGATTTCATCTAGTTTTAGTCGACGTTAACTCAATATTTTCGTCTGTAAAATTCAGAACTTTCACTCTAAAATAATTAAGATTTCCAATGAACATTGACAGACGAGCACGTATAGTAGCATCTACAAATCTATCAGATAATACACACTCAGCAGGAAAACAGCAGGCGACATTATTTTCAATTAGTTATACACGCCTGGACGCCACAAACTGTATTTAAACAAATTGTCCAAGAGTTTAGGGGGATGCTCGCCGTTAGCAATAGCCTAATGCTAACAAGCTTTTTGGCAACAAACACTCTAAGTGGGTCTGGCGTGCCACGAAAGATGTGCATGCTGAAAAGCACCTCATACCCACTGTGAAGTATGGGGGTGGGTCAGTGATGCTGTGGGGCTGTTTCGCTTCCAAATGCCCTGGGAACCTTGTTAGGGTGCATGGCATCATGAATGCTTTGAAATAAATCAAAATCTGTTGCCCTCTGCCCGAAAGCTGAAGGTCATTGGGTCTTTCAGCGAGACAATGACACTAAACGTATAGCCAAATCTAAACAGAAATGGTTCACCAGACACAAAATCAAGCTCCTCCAATGGCCATCTCAGTCCCCAGACCTTGTTTTGTCGGCAAAAGGGGGTTGTACAAAGTATTAACACCTGGGGTGCTAATAATTGTGACACACATTATTTGATGTCAAATATTTTTTTTCTTTATGTGGGATTTTTTCCCCACTGAATGAATGCACTTGTATTGAAGGTTGGATTTTTCTCTTTTTTTTCCCATTAAGGTTCCATATTATTTGAATAAAAAATATATATATATTAGAAGCTAAAAAACACATCTTTTTCCAGGGTGCCAATAATTATGGAGGGCACTGTATGTTTCAAAGCTTTTTCCAGCTTTGAAATTGGAGTCAGTACAAGGGGTTAAGACCAGTGTTGTTAATAACGGCGTTACAATATAACGGCGTTACTAACAGCGTTATTTTTTTTAGTAGTGGGTAATCTAATTAATTACTTTTCTCATCTTGGCAACGCCGTTACCGTTACTTAGGACGGAAAGGCATGCGTTACTATGCGTTATTATATTGGTCGAAATGTCTGAGGGAGACGGACTCACCGAGACGACAGAGCAGAGCAGGCAAGAAAGTTGTGACGCCGAGCAAACGCGATGCTAGGTAGCTCCAATAATACATGTTGTAGCCGATAGCCTACAAACTACGCCCGCATGTTATGGTAGATATGGTAGACATGGTAGATATCACATATACTGTATATAGATATAACTAGATGCAAAATGACAGGCACGACACTAGATGCGTTAGTAAACAGCCGCTATCTTCAAGCAGTAGACTTTTTAGGACGGCTCTGTTGTAGAGAACCTTCCTAGCGAACCTAAGTAACTTTTTGTATAAAATACTTCTAAATCGGCAAAATCTTGAATTGAATCTATCTTTAAATGATGAAACAGTTTTAAAACTTTCATATGTCGAAAGTAGAGAGAAGGGAACTAATGCAATAATGGGAGCAATTTTAACAACTTTTAACAGTTGATTCAGGGTAAAAGGTAAATTAGGGTAAAGAATTGGGCTCAGGCCAATTGTACGAAAAACCTTCACAAAAAACTTCACATAGTGTGGCCAATGGTTTTTTTTGTTGTTGTTTTCTTTGTTTTTTTTGAGGGGAAAAAAAAAAGTAATTATCATCAATTACTTTGCCAAGTAACTAATTACTCTTACATTCAGGTAATTGAGTTACTAACGCAATTACTTTTTGGGAGAAGTAATTTGTAACTATAATTAATTACTTTTTTTCAGTAAGATTAACAACACTGGTTAAGACTAAGGTGAACGCACGGAGTTTAGTCTTTTGGCCGGGTTGTCAGGGTCTCACCAGCGCGGGTCCTGCGGTTCGGCTGCCGTGATTCCGGCAATCTGGCTAAATGATCAGATTCCTTCAGTACCAAATATTAACAATGATTTTCTCAGGTTTGCAAATACTTATTTGCACCAGTATAATCCAAATAAATTGTTTAAAAAAAATCATACACTGTGATTTCTGCATTTTTTTTAGATTGTCTTTCAGCTACCATGAAAATTTCAAACGCGCCCATCATTTCTAAGTGGGAGAAGGTGGTGTTCAAATACGTATTGTAAAATAAATTAATGTAAAATAAAGATGCGGTCCACTCATCAAGATAAATTGCAGTACCACAAACAGTAGGATAGCATTGAGAAATATTAATACTGACATTGCATTCATATGTAAAAGAGGCATTCAGTTGATTTAATGTTATTCGGTTAAAAGAACGCATCTCTACTGCGTTTCGTGTAATCTCGTAAACCACAACTATTCTTAGCAAATGCTCTTCGTTGTGGTGGTCTTACATGTTGTTTGACACTCTTAAAGTGAGCTCTCTATTTTGGGGAAAGAAGAGGCGCCGTTGAAATCAAAGACCCTGTGAGTGTGCCAAGCTTCAATGTGCAACAATAGCTGTTTGGTGGTTTAAACGAGCCCACCACAAACGATTCTCCACACTCACTCGCAGAATGACGGACCTGTTCTTTGATCAGCAGGATTTCCATTCCGCTTAATGAATGCGTCGATGTTTATGCATGATCTAGTCTTATAAAAGTGTTGAATGCAAATCTTTTCTACACTATCCACACACAGATTTACAAATTAGCTTCTCACTTTAAACCATCCAGGAGATGCATGCACATACACTTCATTTAAAGTTTGAAGGGACAGACAACACCTAATATAAAATGATTTAAATATGAAAGATGATAGCTCAAAGTATTTAAAGTGATCATCTACCTTAAATTCATGTAGGCTCTAATAAACCACAATTGTTCTCTTGTACTAAAATATGTTGTTAGAAACACATAAAATGTTGACTCAATGTCAGCATTTTATCACATTTAGGACATATTTTGACCGATAGTTGGCGCCATGTTTTGCGGGCTCGCATTGATGACGTAAATGGGATGTTTCCAAATGTGTAGCGTGTACAACAATTGCGTATTGCTGCCTAAACTCAATTAGTAAAATGCCACGATGTGCTGCTTTTGGATGCAATTTCCAGTCAAATGGTAACAAGTGGAGTGACGTGAGTGGTCAAGGTGGAATTATTATTTTTTGTGAATAAATGTGCATAAGTGGAAGCTTCTCCCCTTTATGGTCCCTTTATGCTCGTATCCTACCTACCACGGGTTACAACTGGCGCCCGAACATTTTTCCTGGATCCTCAGTCAAGTAAAGGATCCGTCTAATTTCTGGATCCGACGGTCCCACCGCGGCTGCAATATTGGTTTCGGATCCGTCTAGTTTCTGGATTCGTCGGTCCCACAGCGGCTTTTGGGATCAGTCTATTTTGTGGATTCGACAGGCTGATCGCGGTTGCAACATTGCCATGAGATCGGTCTAATTCCTGGATCTTCGAGTGAGTGAAAAAACGCGGATTTGGATTACTATTGCTATCTTTTTTGTTGACTATTCTTCGTGGGAGTTTTCCCCAATAATAAGGTGCGCCTGACTATAAGAGCAAATTTGACATGAAAACGGCATATGTTCATAGATAAGCCACACTGGACTATAAACCGCAGCTGTCCTCACTGAATTATGGGATATTTACACCAAAAGATATTAACCGGCATAAAACTGTCATAAGACCAAATGAACCACCATGAAGCTTTGAACCAATGACCTACAAAGCTTCAGTGCTTCAAGAAGCTTCATTTGGCCACCACTGTTCCATTGGAGGAGACAGTCTTCTGCTGTCACACGCTGTAAACAGTGTTGCCGACCAACATGCCTCCTAGCATGCATTGCAGCACAACAGATAGAAATAACAATCAAAATTCATGTTCCGTGCTAATTATTTCTTCAGTTACTGTTCCAGGTGTTTCATTAATTGCTAGTTATGGTTTTTTGGTAACACTGAATTTGACAGTGGCATCATATGACTGCCATGAGCATTAATGAATGCATATAACAGATGTCATTGAGTGTTATCCGTCAAATTATCTTACTTTTGAATGGATGTAAAAGATCTGAGCTGGACATAAATGGAGGTAGTGGCATAATTTGACGGATGACATTTAATGACATCTGTCATTAGCATTCATTAATGCCTATGAAATCTACCCTTCATAAACACACATCTGCATTTTGACAGCAGTGTCAGATGGTGTCATTAATATTTCCCACAGCAGGCCCCAATAATGCCCCTTTCAAGATCCAAGGGGAGAAAAAAAATCAAGAATTTGGGTGTTATATGAGATGTTCTGCAGTTGTATGACAGATCCAATTGTGGTGGAATTGGTCAATGCTGTCCAAGACAAGTTAAACCATGAGAAAAACAAAAACATGACAAATGTGCTCCTCTGAGTTCATTTGGAGCCATGTGAGGGAATCGGTTTTTTGGATTTGCTATGAAAGCATAATTAATCATTCATTACACGGTCCAAATGACTGCACTTTGGCAATCGTGTCTTGGCTCTGAAAAGGGCGCTTGCAGTCACTATCACATAGTGGATGTGCTCAACAAGCAGTTTTGTGACCGGTTGCCATGGATGTGTCTGCCAATTTGTCAGACAGAGACCTCAACTTTTTATATTGGGGTGTATGGCAAAATGCAGTTTATTGAAACCCCACTCTAATGTGGACAAGCACTTATATTGCATTACCTGGAATAAATTGCATATGGCTTCTTTTGCCAAAAGGAGACAGTCATATACAGTGGTATGAAAAAGTATCTGAACTTTTTGGAATTTCTAACATTTTGCATAAAATCACTATCAAATGTGAGCTGATCCTTGTCAAAATCACACAGATGAAAATACAGTGTCTGCTTGAACTAAAACCACCCAAACATTTATAGGCTTTCATATTTTTCATGAGGATAGCATGCAAAGACAGAAGGGCAAAAGTAAGTAAGTGAACCCTTTGCTTATGGAGACTTAAAGAGTAATTGAAACCAATTTTTACCAAACATTTTAAGTCAGGTTGTGCACAATCACTGATGAGTGGTTTAAAGCTGCCCTGCCCACTATAAAACACACACCTGGTAAGAAATGTCTTGATGAGAAGCATTGTCTGATGTGCATCATGGTTTGGTCAAAAGAGCTGTCTGAAGACCTGCGATCAAGGGTTGTTTATTTGTATAAAGCTGGGAAAGGATACAAAACCATCTCTAAAAAGCCTGGATGTTCATTAATCGACAGTAAGAAAAGTTGTCTACAATGGAGAGAGTTTGGCACTGTTGCTACTCTCCTAAGGAGTTGCCGTCCACCAAAGATGATGCCAAAAGTTCAGCGCAGCATACTAAGAGAGGTAAAAAAGAACCCTAGAGTGTCTGCTAAAGACTTACAGAAATCAGTGTCTCAGTCCAATATTTCTGTGCACACATCAACTATTTATAAAACAATGGCAAAGAATGATGTTCATGGCAGGACTCCACGGAGGAAGCCACTGCCGTCTAAAAAAATATTGTTGCTCGTTTAATGTTTGCAAAAAGGCACTTGGACACTCCACAGAAGTTTTGGCAAAATATTTTGTGGACTGATGAAACCAAAGTTGAATTGTTTGGGAGTAACAAACAATGTCATGTGTGGAGGAAAAATGGACCAGCTCACCAACATCAACACCTCATCCTCACCGCGAAGCATGGTGGAGGGAGCAACATGATTTGGGGCTGTTTTGCTGACTCAGGGCCTGGACAACTTGCAATCAGTAAGGGAAGGATGAATTCAAAGGTTTATCAAGATGTGCTGCAGGAAAACCTGAGGACTTCTGTCAGACAGTTAAAGCTAAAAAGAGGATGGATGCTGCAACAATACAATGATCCAAAACACAGAAGTAAATCAACTTCAGAATGGTTTCAGAAGAACAAAACACATGTTCTTGAGTGGCCAATTCAAAGCCCAGACTTGAACCCCATTGTGATGCTGTGGCATGACCTAAAGACAGCAATTCATGCCAGACATCCCAGGAATCTGACTGAACTACAGCAGTTTTGTAGAGAAGAAGGGGCCAAGATTAGTCCTGGTCAATGTGCCAGACTGATCTGCAGCGACAGGAAGCGTCTGATTAAAGATATTGCTGCCAAAGGGGGGGCACAAAATATTAAATGTTGATGGTTCTTATTTTTCCCCCCTCTGTCATTGTTTGCATACTATTGTCATTAAAATATGAAAACCTATAAATGTTTGGATGGTTTTAGTTAAAGCAGACAGTGTTTTTTCATCTGTATGATTTTGACAAAGATCAGATCACATTTGATGGTGATTTCATGCAGAAATGTTAGAAATTCCAAAAGGTTCAGATACTTTTTCATACCACTGTAAGTGTTCAGAGAAAATAAACCAGGTTCCAGTGGAAGTCTCCTTCAAGCACAGAAGGCCAAGGATTCCCTCGGCCACTTACAGCAGAGGACATGAGCCGTGCTCAGCCGAGGCTTTGTGGATTCGGTGGAGGACAGAACTTGAGCACCTGCCAAGTAATTAGGGTCAGAGGAGGAGGTTTGCTAGCCAGGCAATTTCATGGCAAACCTCCAAACAAAAATGTTACAAAAAGTGGATAGATGGGTTGATTATGTAACTTATGCGCATCTAGTGGACAGGCATTTAACTCATTTGTTGCCAATAATGGACATCCAGTCAATATGAACTGTGAGGTCTGGAAGTGACGATACACAAATATGATATATAAACCGCGTAAAACCTTATTGTTGTTGAAAAAACAATGTTTGTTTTATTTATTTATTTATTTTGTAAATTGTCCTCCATTTGGACCTTTGGAAGTGGTCGCCCTAATTTTCGGTCACATCTACTTGACATACTAGCTTTTTTGGCCGGTTGCAATGTCATGACCATTTTCTAGATCGTTTTAAAGTGCCTGTGACAGCATTAAAAAATATTAAATAGCATTATTTATTATATATTTTTAAATCTCGTTTAAAGACACACCTTTTTAGACTCGCCTTTCCCCAAGATTAGTTTAGCCTGGTTTTATTTCCTTAGGGTTTTTAATGTTTTCGGATTTTATCTGTTTTATTGTTTTGTTTGCTGTCTGACTAATCGTGATGCGATGTTTCGTTTCTTTTTTTCTTTTCTTTTCTTCCTAATGTCATTGTATAATACTTTCCTGCCTTTTATTTACTATGTGCCATGTTTGTCTTTGTTGTAAAGCACTTTGGGGACCTTTCGGGTTTTGTAAAGGGCTATATAAATAAATTTGATTTGATTTGATTTGATTTGATTTATTATGTGAATTAGAATACAACAATTTGGCAAAGCGCAGAGGATAAGAAATTAGTCTTTTAATCTGCCATTTAGCACCCCCTGTCATTATAGGGCTCTAGCTTCTCCAGCTTGATGATGACTTCAGCAGGGTCACGGTATCATCTGATTTAGTAGTCAGCCCATTGAGGGGGAAGATTCAGAATGAGGAAAATACGACGAGCAGCAAAATGTCATGATTGTTTCAGTCTCTCTACTTCAATTTTTTACAGGATATTCTGTTTATCCAAGTATTTTTTTCCCCCCAATTGCTAAATAAATGGTATGGTCATGACAAATAACAGTCTTGTGCTAAATGGAATATGCAATATTAAAACTGCATTTATTCAGTACGACAGGGCAAAATTACTGCATAATAGTCAAAACTGACGGCTTCTTCCTCTCACGAACAGTATTTTATGCCACCGGAGTTAGTCCGGCTTTTGTCATTTCCCTGCCCCCGCTTCGGAGACCTAGGAAAGAGCGTAAACAAAACAGGAGGCGTAACAGCTAGCCGACATGCTAACCCGAACCGAGCAGCTTTTCCTTATTCTCGCCTTTTTATTTTTCCCCAATTGTTAAATAAATGGTATGGTCATGACAAATAACAGTCTTGCGCTAAATGGAATATGCAATATTAAAACTGCATTTATTCAGTACGACAGGGCAAAATTACTGCATAATAGTCAAAACTGACGGCTTCTTCCTCTCACGAACAGTATTTTATGCCACCGGAGTTAGTCCGGCTTTTGTCATTTCCCTGCCCCCCGCTTCGGAGACCGAGGAAAGAGCATGAACAAAACAGGAGGAGTAACAGCTAGCCCACATGCTAACCCGAACCGAGCAGCTTTTCCTTATTCGCGCCTTTCAAAAACGAAAAATCACACAAAACTACTCTGAATCATGTCATGCACACCGATGCCGTTAATTGCTTCCCCGATCGGCCAGCCCCTGCGGCGAGCAAGTTACAGCTCGTCGTCCTGTTGCGGCTCCGGCGGGCAATCAGAGGGGAAAGAGGGGAATGAACGTCAAAAATAACACACGCTCAGTGGACAAACCGGCCGACGTTAGAGCGGGGGGGCTGCCCGAGCCCAAGCCGAGGATAGTGGTCTATTGGCGGCCACACGAAGAAGACCGACGGGGTGGAAGTGACCATGGTGTGTGACAAGCCGCCGATTGTCAGATGAATGGCCTTCTCGGACAAGGACCATTGTCACCCACAAAATGCAAGCCACCTCCTTATTAAAACGTGTGCCATGATCCCAGTAGTTGACATAATACGAAACACATAGTTTACTCACTTCCTCGTCGATCCAATAGTCCCACTAGTGTCGGACTTGTTTTGGCAATTCTCCCCGGTGAACGGGAACGTTCTGAAACCCAAAAAGGCTCACACGCCTCTCCCTGGTGCAGCAACAAAAGCCTGCAGCACATTGGGTTGGCGTGATGCGAAAAATAATCAAATTAATCCGCAAAATCAGCTGAATCCGCAGTCTATCTGCATGCTATAAAGCAATGGCTGTAATGTGAGATGGTGACCCGGGTGACGTCACATTCGCATTCTTCCTCAATCCAGGAAGTTACTCATTTTCATGAACCTGACTCAAAAAATTGAAAAAAATTAATCGATCGCTTCCATACACATCCAAGCCGTCCATTTCATTCAGGAGCATAAAATACTGTGTGAAATCTGAAATAAACATGCTTTTTGCTGTCATAGGCACTTTAAGGCATGATAAAGGGGTCATTTATGACCCATGAAATAAAATCAATGACCTAAGTTCCATGGTTTTGGCTGAAACTACACCTAATGCAAACCACCAAAATGATTTCTTTTTATTTCGTTATTTTACGCTTTGGTTTTCACATGTTGTGCTTTAGGAGTTTCTTGTACAGATGGTAAAATATGATCTGAAACCCCAGGAGTAAATAAGTGGTTGTGGTTTGCTATATGTTGGCATTTCAAGCAATCTCCAACTACACTACAGCTGTCAAATAAATGTGGTGCTGTAAAACACACGATATCTCCCTCTGAGACCTGGTATAAAATGGGCTAAAAATAATACGTGCTTGTTATAAAAGTAGCAGAAAGAATGATAATGTGAGACTTTGAAAGACCAGTTGTATAAATAGTAAGCACTGCTACGGTATGAAAAATCAGGGATTACTTGCAACATTTTGATTATACTGAAACCACTGTTGTTTTTCGCAGCTGTTTGAATTTTCTTCTTAGTCTTAGTCGTTTGGACGATAATACTTATTTAGTATTAGTCATATTTTAGTCATCTCAAAATGTCTTCGTCTAGTTTTAGTTGACGAAAACTAAGACTAAGACTAATTTTATCTAGTTTTGGTCAACATTTGCTTAAAATGTTTTTGTCTGTAAACATTTTTCAAAAATTACTCCAAAAATAAATAAGTTTTCCAACTATTTCGAATGAACATTGACAGACAAACACATATTGTAGCATCTATTTACAAGGACAACGCCAACTTGGTGATAATACACACATACAGTGGGGCAAATAAGTATTTAGTCAACCACCAATTATGCAAGTTCTCCTACTTGAAAAGATTAGAGAGACCTGTAATTAACATGGGTAAACCTCAAACATGAGAGACATAATGTGGGAAAAAAACTGAAAATCACATTGTTTGATTTTTAAAGAATTTATTTCCAAATTAGAGTGGAAAATAAGTATTTGGTCACCTACAAACAAGCAAGATTTCTGGCTGTCAAAGAGGTCTAACTTCTTCTGACGAGGTCTAACGAGGCTCCACTCGTTACCTGTATTAATGGCACCTGTTTTAACTCATTATCGGTATAAAAGACACCTGTCCACAACTCAGTCAGTCACACTCCAAACTCCACTATGGCCAAGACCAAAGAGCTGTCGAACGACACCAGAGACAAAATTGTAGACCTGCACCAGGCTGGGAAGACTGAATCTGCAATAGGTAAAACTAGAGATGCCGGGATGCCGATCGATCGGGTCCGATCACGTCATTTTCAAAGTATCGGAAGCGGCAAAAAAAAAAATCGGCCATGCCTTTTTTAAATATATATATATTTTTTAATTAAATTGTTTTCTATTTGTATTTGACGTTACAGACATAATATGTTACACTCATCCAGAGTCTTTAGTTTAGGCTTAAGGTAGGGTAATCAAATTTATCCCGATAACGGCGGTAATTAATTTTTTAAAAAATGTATCACGTTACAATATTTAACGCAATTAATGCATGCGCTGCACGACCCACTCACGCATTGTCGAGCTCAATCAGTAATGGCGCTGTTATACCTATATAGAAAGATAAAAGGCAGTGTAAAATGAGTAGAGTGAATTTTGGCAGCCTTTGGAGCCTTTTTTTAATTGGCTAAAGCCTTACAATCCCTCTCCCTTCGATTAGAAATATCATGGGAAGCAATGTGGGAAGGCCAGGTAGCAATTGATCTTTTTCTTAACACCTTATGTTATTTCCCAATGCAGAGAAGATATATCAATTGTTAGCACTACGCAGAGTCATGGTTCCACTTCCCATCACGCCTTTGGGCATGGCTCCAGTATCATTTACTGAAAGCTCAACAAATACACTAGATGGCAATATTTAGTCACGATATACAAAGTCATAAGTCTTTCTATACGTGGATCCCTCTCACAGAAAGAATGTTAATAATGTAAATGCCATCTTGGGGATTTATTGTCATAATAAACAAATACGGTACTTATGTACTGTATGTTGAATGTATATATTCGTCCGAGTTTTACCCATTTTTTTCTTAATGCATTGCCAAAATGTATATGATCGGGTAAAATTATCGGGAATGATTGGAATTGAATCGGGAGCTAAAAAAAAAGCAATCGGATCGTGAAATATCGGGATCGGCAGATACTCAAACTAAAACGATCGGGATCGGATCGGGAGCATAAAAACATGATCGGAACAACCCTAGAAATTACGGTACTTATTTTCTTCCCTGTACAGTTTACAATATGGCCTTTTACACATTCAAGTCAAATTTCAACATACAGGGAAAACACACAAGTATATATGTACAATTGCAGACTCCACAAAGCCCCACGAGTAAGTACATATATGTAGCAAGAGGGAGGGAAGTAAATGCGAGTGTGATGCTGAGCTTAGTCTAATCCCTGGGTGAATGGTGTGCTGTGTGCCAAGCATTCCACTGTGTCTTTTTAAGGCTTTTTTGAGGATTAGACCCCACTTACTTCCAGGACCGCAGGGGGGGATCAAAGCTGACTTGACTTTTTCAGGCTCAGTTTGTGGAACAATCAGGTGGCAATGTGGAAAAGAACACCGTAGCCAAAATGCCAGATGCTGACAGAGGTCGTACGCACCTGGTGTGGGTCAAGCTTGCTGTAACCCGGCACAGAACTACCTGTCGTGGCAATAACACAGGTATGATGGATCTAAAGAGGGGCTAAATTTACTCCCAGGAAAACAAACTACCGTAATTTTCAGACTACAAGACGCAACTATTTTCCCCTCATTTTGAATCGTGTGGCTTATAGTCCAGTGTGGCTTATTTGTTGATTAATTTGAGTTAATAGCCAACACTTTATTTGACAGCGGCATCAAAACACTGCCATAAGACCGTCATAATTATGACATGAACTATCACGGGCAGATGTCATTAAGTGTCTTCCGGCAAATTATGTCACTAACTCCATTTATGTCCATCTCAGATCTTTTACATCCATTCAAAAGTGAGATAATTTGCCGGATGACACTAAATGACATCTGTCAAGAGCATTCATTAATGTTCATCGAGGTATCATATCATAATTATGATGATCTTATGACAGAGTTATGGCGCCACTGTCAAATAAAGTGTTACCAAATACTATAATTAGCAATAAATGAAACAACTGGGACAGTAAGTGAAGAAATAATTAGCAAAGAACATGAATTTCGATTGTTATTTACATCTGTAACGCTGCAATGCATGCTAGGAGGCATGTTGGACGACAACAGTGTTGACAGCAGGTGGCAGCAGAGGTTGACTGTCTCCCCAAATCATAGGCGGAGTTTGACTTTTGGGGCGGGGGGGGCACAACATGTTGATGACCCCGAAACGCAGTGTCAGCAATAAAATTAACTTACAAAAATATTTATAATAATAAGTT
The DNA here is from genome assembly GCF_030265065.1 of Corythoichthys intestinalis. Classification (NCBI taxonomy): domain Eukaryota; kingdom Metazoa; phylum Chordata; class Actinopteri; order Syngnathiformes; family Syngnathidae; genus Corythoichthys; species Corythoichthys intestinalis. The sequence goes on along the minus strand of NC_080397.1, from coordinate 59,915,029 downwards.
GACAATGAACGGGTTTTTTCCCATCATTCTTGAGGGGAATTCTAAATCAGGCTGCTTCGGCAATACTTTTTGCCAAGATGCTCATCCATTGAGTATGGTACACCCGTTGGTGTCGTGCCAATGTAGTTACCCCAGCCAAAAATTGTATCCCCTGGGCGGAGCCATATAGAGGTAGATTTGTGTCTTTATTATTCAACCGAAAAAATGTTGCTTCAATTTTTTAAAAAAATGTGTGTGAATGAAAAAAATGAATTTGAAACTCAAAAAACTCAAAAAACAAAAAAATACATGTGAAGGTTTTTTTCCATTAATTGATTTTTTTTTTTTTTTTTTTTTGATTGAAGCAACTTTTTTGATTGAAGTAATTTTGATTTGTTTTTGGGCAACATTTTGGCAAGGACATTTATTTTTTATTATTATTATTCAATCAAAAAATAAGTTGCTTAAAAAAATAGAGATTTTCTAAAAGAAAATGACTTCAATCAAAAAAAAAAAAAGAGAAAAATTTCAATCATAGAAAAAGTTTTTGAGTGCGAAAAAATATTTGCATTTGAACACTTAATTTTTCATTGAAAAGTTTTGTTTGATTGAAGCCATCCTTTTTGTGTTTGGGCCATATGATGATAAAGTCATTTGTGTCTAAATCAATCCCCCCAAAAAAGGTGCTTCAATCAAAAAATATATTTTCGATCAGAGAAAAAAATAATTTTTTAAAATATTTTTTTTCAATATTTTTTTTGTCTTTTTGGAAAATTATATGCTCAGCAGATGACCGTCCAAGGTGCTCCAAAAATAATTTTGACCCATTTTATTTTGTTCATTTCATTCATTTTTCTTGCAGTTTTATTGCTTTACAACTTTTATATATATGGGAAAGTCAATTACATGCAATGACACTTTTCGGACACCAGGGGGGGCCCTTAAAATCCGCTTATGGCAAAGGGAGCAGTAATGGCCAAATCAAGCTTCTTGAAGTAGTAGATGGTAGTTAATTTGGTCTTATGATGCCGCTGTCAAATAAAGTGCTATTGTTCAATATCTTTTGGTGTAAATATCCCATAACACAGTGAGGACAGCTGCGTTTTACAGTCCAGTGTGGCTTATCTATGAACAAATGCCTTTTTCGTATCAAATTTGTTGGGGGGGGGGCGGCTTATAATCAGGTGCGCCTTATAGTCTGAAAATTACGGTACTAACAAATCACCTCTGGTGGGTATTCCATACAGCGGGTAATGTGGAAAACTGGGTGAATTACCTGTGAGATGAAGGGAACCCTGTATGTACGTTGACCAACTAATCCACCATTGCAACAATCTCTCCCTCTGTCATCGAAATGCAAATAATTCAAAATCAGAACCTTCTGACACAGATTAGACAGACTTTCATTTCCTGAGGAATATCTGTTCGAACGCACGACAGAGTACGACGGCGTATCAGGGCCAAAGAAAAAAGGACAAAAATGGGACTACGAGAATTAAAGTGAGACTATTAGTACGAGGTGAAAGGATTACTGTCAGTACGAGAATAAAGTTGTATTATTACGTACGCATAATGTTCCTGAATAAGGAAGTTTGCTGTATGAAAGACACATTAGCCACACATCGACAGTAGTCATAATTAATAGAAACCTAGTGTGGTGGTCCTTTCCCACACTCCACTCTGCTGGCTTTTATTGGTATAACACTTCCTGTTTTTGATGTATGGAATCAATTCAATCTTGGCTCACCTGGGAGCGCACCTGCAGCTAATCAACAATCAACACTGCTCATAAGGATCGACCTGGGCAGCAAGCAGGTGCCAAATGATTCTGCCAGTCACCATTGGTACATTGGCCAACTAAGCCTGTAGTTTGTGACTCTTGTCTTTGAACTCTTAACTAATTCTGTCTTTTGCCATCAGGACACCCACCCATCAAAGTCCTCGCAGCCACCACCACAGCCACAGCCATTGACCATTCAACCCACCAGCCGCTCAACACCTTGCCCTTGTACAATAAATATCACTTCATACTTCATCTGTTTCCGGTTCGCATTTTGGTCCACATCAACTTTGCCAACTTTGCCCCTTAACACCTAGCCCTACGCAGGGCTAACGTTACGTTCGCAAGGAACAGTAATGTTAATCTTATTTATTAGCCCTATTTTAACTTAATTTTACCTTATCCCGAGTATCGCTCCTCCGCTCTTGGAGTAAACCTTCTTCCTGCTTTCAACGGGAGCGGACGTGTTTCACCTCTTCTCCTGTGCTCTGTTATCTGCTATCTTTGTCAGTCTAGTCTGTCAGCTTTTTTTGTATTTTTTTCCTCTGTGGACCAGCTGCTGATGACTTTCAACTTGAAATATGGATTTTATTAGTTGGTACCTCAACACTATTGACAAGATTTTTTTCAAGGTGGGGACCTTTGCAGTGGGCTACGTGCGGGATTCATGGGACCACTGGAAGCCCGCCTGTCTCACAGTCCTATCCGTGGAAGACGTCGAGGAAATTTGGCTGATTGGCATGATGGTCGCGGAGGTTCTCCTGCTTGACTTGGATGTGTCCTACTGTACCACAAAGGTTCCAAGACGGCAGCTTTCAAGGATATTGGCAAATTGACCACTGATCTAACGACGCTATTCAAGGCTTCGGAGGACCGGTTGGAAGCCCGAATCAGGACCTTATTCCGTCCTTGCACGGTCCGGCCCATGGATGGCAGGAGAGAGGAGGATTCCATCCCGAACCAGCTGACGGAGCTATCTCATTGGACCTCCAATGTTGGTAGGGACCTGGGAGACCTGCAATCCGGACTATGCCTTGATGATTTATTCAAGGTTTCGGAGGGCAGGCTGGAAGCCCGAATTGGAACGTTAGTCCGTTAGACATATGGACAACATCGCGTTCCAACTGGCGGAACTGTCGAGGCTGACTGTGAATGTTGGGAGAGACTTGCTGGAATTGAGGTCTGCCCTTTGCCTTGATGTGCACAACTGACTGAGGACTGAAGGGAAAAGGTACCGTTCTCGCACACACCATATAATTGTTTGCATTAGTATAACACATTCATTTAACTATAGTTTAGGCAGACTTCACTCAGTGGCCTTGAACACAGTAAAGTGAATCCCCTTATCGGCGCTCATGAGGGGGAAAAGGAAAAATGGTACCGTTTCTCGTAGGCACCGTCTAACTGTTTGCATTACTCGAACACACGTAATATAATCAATCAGAGAATAGTATCATTTCTCATATTCACTGTAGGACTGCACTACTCTAAAACACCTAATGTAAAATAAATAGCACACCATCGTTTAAAGAAACAGAATAGATACACAACGCCATCTTATCACAGAAGCCCAACGAGCAAGATTGACGCACCAACTCTGTCAATCAGTTCTCCCGACAAACGAACAAGGACAAAGACCAGCGCGCTTTGTCCTAAAACAAGTAGCGCCAGCCCGGATAACAAAGTTGATAGCAGGCGCTTGTGACGTCAAGACCAGCATCGGTCGCTGTGGTAACCACATCCCATCCACGCACGGACCTAAACAGCCCGAAAAAACACTGTCGACACGACAGTAACAATAGGAACTATTATTATTTGGGTTTGGGTTTCCCGAGGGACAGATATAGTTGACGGACACAGGAAGTCTGTGTTGTTATGTTTGTTATGGTCCGAGTTGCACAGCTGCAATAAACGTTGACTCAAATGAGTTCAAGAAACTAAATTCTGTGCTTTATAAAGAGTGAAAAAAGCAGAATTTAACACAGACTAAATCATTCGGCCGATCAGAGTGAAGTATTACCGAAACAAAATAGTGACGTCACGTACCGTAATGGTCGACAACGGATCGCCGCATACGTTTCTTCAACACAACGTGGCTGTGTCAATAAAAAAAAAAAATCGGTTTTTATATATATATAATATATATATATTTCTGTCTCCATCCATGCACCCGTTTATAATGCTCACCATGATTTTAAAAGTTGATTTTGGGGGAAAAAAGTGCACGTTATATTCTGGAAATTACGGTAGTCCAGGCAAAACATTATGCTGAGAGCTGGCAAAATTAAACGGTTCCTTGAGGCGGAGAAAATTCCTCGATCAATTTTTTTAAATCGAGTTACTCGATTTAATCGTTTCAGCTCTAGTATAACATCTGACCTTTAGCCTTCTTTAATCCAGCTGAAAGGAGTGCGTGCGAGGAAGGGATGACACTATCTACTCAAATAGAGGAATTTGGGACGCTATCTGAGACATCTTTGTGTTGATGACTAGTACTTAACCTAACTGGTGTAACTTCACATTTTCCCTCAGGAAATAAGCACAATGATGTCCAGGGGATTTAACCACAGCAACCTGTAGATAAACATCATGATAACAGGCTTGGGCTTGCTTTTGGGTCTGGATTATCTTCCTCGTCCTATTTTGTGAACATGTGGAAGGCTATTATCCTTGACAAGCAATTGTGTGCCTCATATACCCTTTGCGCACATGTCCTTTTAAATCCACATGGTCTATGTCTGCCGTTTCTGGACACGCGCACACACAAACAAGTAAGCCCTCCGAACCCAAAATGACGACACTGCAAGTCTGGCAAATGTTTCTCCAGTATGAAGTTCTGTCTCGTGTCCACATCCTCTGAGAAGAAAGTGGGCCTTCATGCATGCAGGGGCTTGGTGTGTTTGTGTTTTGCACCAGTGGAGATAAGTACGCATGCTCTCTGAGCTCAACAAAGGGATGATAAAGTATAAAAGCTTTCCTTTACAGCACTAGATGAGCGTCATTGTACTGGCAATTATGTGGCAGTGTCTCAACGCAATGAAAAGACAAGGGTGAATCACAAATGCAACGGACAACAAACTGGTGGGCCTCTTTATGTTTAATTCAATTCATTCTTACCGGGAGACCTGGCAGCAGGTGGTCGATCGGTGTCAGCCCCTCCTGTCAAAATAGATTGGACATCTCTTGCCGCGAATGGGTGTTTTTAATATATTCTTATTTTATTGACTGGCGCAACTCATCCTCTGGAAATACTATACATTTACCTGGGCTGGCAGTGAATGAGGGGCAGTTTACATGGCAACTCTGCGACATGAAGATGCAATGACTGTGTTGCGGAGTGGCCTCGCGTTCGTATGGTGTCGGCGAAGAAGGAAGGCAAAGACGCAAACCTTGGAATACTGCCTCCAAAGTGGAAGAATTCAATTACGGGTGCTTGAGGGGGGCTTGCTCCGCATGCATATCAAAAGCTCCCGCGGCGCGAGACCGCGCCGATAACGTCAGCGCTCGTACACGTCACAGCAGCAGTACTACTAAACATTAAAAACAGCAAATATGGCAGAATGTTGGATCAGAGTAGGCCTGAACGATATTGGAAAAAACTATTGCTGCGATTTTTTGGGGTTTGCGATATATTGCGATATTATATTCCGATATTAAAAAAATATATATATATATTTTTTCAAGACATTTTTACTACAGTAGATGACTTGAATAGCTGTTTGGAAAGACTTTGGATGACTCATCATGACCACAGTGTACAGTATTCCATTGTTTTTCGCGGTAAATAGGGACCAGAACCTGCCGCGATAAGTGAAAAACCGCAAGGTAGGATATGAGGTGCTTTTCAGCATGCGCATCTTTCGTGGCACGCCAGACCCACTTAGGGTGTTTGTTGCCAAAAAGCTCAATCTTGGTCTCATCTGACCAAAGTACACGGTCCCAGTTGAAGCCTGGGACCGTGTGTATTTTTGTGTGAAACTCTTCTTGTGTGAACACTCTAAGTGGGTCTGGCGTGCCATGAAAGATGCGCATGCTGAAAAGCACCTCATACCCACTGTGAAGTATGGGGGTGGGTCAGTGATGCTGTGGGGCTGTTTCGCTTCCAAAGGCCCCATGGAACCTTGTTAAGGTGCATGGCATCATGAATCCTTTGACATTTTTGACATTTTAAATCAAAATCTGTTGCCCTCTGCCCGAAAGCTGAAGATGGGTCCTCATTGGGTCTTTCAGCAAGACAGTGACCCTAAACATATGGCCAAATCTACACAGAAATGGTTCACCAGACACAAAATCAAGCTCCTCCCATGGCCATCTCAGTCCCCAGACCTTGTTTTGTTGGCAAAAGGGGGTTGTACAAAGTATTAACACCAAGGGTGCTAATAATTGTGACACACATTATTTGATGTCAAATAATTTTTTCTTTATGGGGGATTTTTTTCCCCACTGAATGAATGCACTTGTATTGAAGGTTGGATTTTTCTCTTTTTTTCCATTAAGGTCCCATATTATTTGAATTAAAAAAAAATATTAGAAGCTAAAAAACACATCTTTTTCAGGGGTGCCAATAATTATGGAGGGCACTGTAGAACTTACTCAGACTTTGGTCAAACTCTATTCAAACATTTCGTTTAGTTCAACAAATACACTGGATGGCAATATTTAGTCACAATATACAAACTATCAGAGGTCTCGTACGTTGTGAAGCCAGCACTCAAATGACATGAATTACAATGGATGGACCAGTAAACAGGGAACTACGGCGTCAGTCAAGGGACAAAACACACTATTTGGCTTGATTTCTAAGTTAATTTCAAACTCGCCATTGACACCTTGAGGTGTATTTCAATCACTACCTTACGTAGTTAAAGACAATGTGGAAGAACGGCAGGGAGCCCATGTGACGTCCCACTCTGCGACGTCAACAATGGCGAGCTACTAGTTTACTTTTTTGATGGAAAATTTTGCAAATTTTATTAAAACGAAAACATTAAGATGGGTTTTAATATAAAATTAGTATAACTTGTACTAACATGTATCTTTTAAGAAGTACATGTCGTTTTATCCGTGGATCCCTTTAACAGAAAGAATGTTAATAATGTTAATGCCATCTTGTGGATTTATTGTTATGATAAACAAATACAGTACTCATGTAAAGTATGTTGAATGTATACATCCGTCTTGTCTTACCTTTCCATTCCAACAATAATTTACAGAAAAATATGGCATATTTTAGAGATGGTTTGAATTGCGATCAATTACGATCAATTACATTTTAAGCTGTGATTAACTCGATTAAAAATTTTTTTGACAGCCCTTGTTGATATCTATTTGCATTCGTGTTGGGGACAATTGGGCTTCATAGTTGTGGCTACTTGCATTCGCATTGCAAGCCGTTTGCATTTGTGTTGGGGACAATTGGGGTTCGTGTCGTGGCAAGTGGGGTTCGTGTTGTGGCTATTTGCAAATGTGTTGCGATCCATTTGCATTTGTGTTGCAGTTTGGTGGGACATTGTTTTGGCCGCATGTGAATTTTGAACAACGATCTTCAGGTACAATTTATTTGACTATGTTAGATCTCTTAATATCGTTTATATATTGGCATGCTAGGAAGGGACCATTGACTCGCGCTAGCTTAGCCACTCCGGAGCCCTGAAATGAATAAATAACTAACAAACTGCACAGAATTTGTTGAAATCAACTTTTTAAAGCCCCGCTAACTTGAAGATTAAGCCTAAGGTAAAAAATTCTTCCACTTTAAGAGCGCAACAAATCCTTGTCCTTTTTATCACCGGGCGAGGCGTTACGATTACAAACACGAGTAGAGATAGAGGAAGGAAGCGTTCTTACTCCCTTCATCCTCTTTTCCCTTTGGCCATCAAACCAGAATGTTGGTTTTTTATCAGTACAACATGCCCACATTTGACGGTGTGAAGACATGCACATGATGAAAGAACACACACATACAAAGGGTAGGGGGGAGGGTGCCATTTCGAGGACTGGAAACGGATTACAAGAAGAGCAGCGGAGCGAGGAAACAGATGAAAATTTAGCCGAGCCGTCAGCGCCTCCTCACCGTAGACAAACAACAGGCCAGATGACAAGCTAACAACTACACAATCAATCATGCTGCTCGCATCAGCTTAAAAAAAAGCCAGCATGTGATGGGTGCAGGTCTATTAGGGTCCGCTGACTTCGCGGGTCTTCATTTGGGTATGGTGTGGGTTGCTTCCAAAAGATGAAATTCTTCAAACACCCCCCATACTGGTATCCACAATGTTTCACAAGAATGAAGTCTTCCCTACACTCCTTCACACCCAAAGTGTGAGAAAATGCTGATAGAGGCAGACAGAAAATCCAAGAAAAACTCCACAGGAGACACTTGTGTAACGTTGAAAACTTGCATGTGTACAAGATGTTTTACTCAGATCCAACCAGTGGATTTAAAATCCCAGCAATTCGGGTCAAATTCGACAATACAAAACCACTTGAATTATGTTTTTCAATACATAAGTAACAATATCATATTGTGAACACTGCAGAAAATGTCCATTCTTCCATTTGAAACAAGGTTTACCCATGTTTGACAATTACAGGCCTCTCTAATATTTTCAAGTGGGAGAACTTGCACAATTAGTGGTTGACTAAATACTTATTTGCCCCACTGTATATGCAACTCACTGGTTTCCTGATTAAAACATGCAAATCACTCATTGTATCGTAAGAACAAAGGGTGAAAATACAGTTCCACATTTTCGGAAGGCTACTATCAGTAACACAATGCGCCGCCAGACGTGTCCCACTGCTGAAGCCAGTACACGGCCAGGCCCGTCTGCGGTTCGCTAGAGAGCATTTGGATGATCCAGAAGAGGACTGGGAGAATGTGTTATGGTCAGATGAAACCAAACCAAACTTTTTGGTAGAAACACAGGTTCTCGTGTTTGGAGGAGAAGGAATACTGAGTTGCATCCGAAGAACACCAAACCCACTGTGAAGCATGTGGTGGAAACATCATGCTTTGGGGCTGTTTTTCTGCAAAGGGACCAGGACGACTGATCTGTGTAAAGGAAAGAATGAATGGGGCCATGTACCGAGAGATTTTGAGTGAAAATCTCCTTCCATCAGCAAGGGCATTGAAGATGAGACGTGGCTGGGTCTTTCAGCATGACAATAGCCACGTTTACATGCGGACTTTTATTCATACCGATTCAAATCATTCCGAATGGAAATTTCACATCAGCTGTTTACATGTCACTTCATCTCTTCCGATCCAGCGTTTACATGTATGTGTCTGCCTTTATTCCGAAAGGACGTTTGACAACTGCCGTCTGACATGCGCAGATTAATCAAAACAAAGCGTCACGTTGCAAAACATGGAGATCGATCGTCAGATCAGCTGCTGTTTTAACTTTTCGAGTGGAAACAAAATTTCAGAATGACACGCCGTTCATTTAAAAAGTTGTGTGGGTGCGCTGTGCGTGTGCTTGGAAGCCATGTTGCAAGTGACGTTACTTACGTCACCGAGTGACGTCACCACGTCAGTACGGAGCATGCGCAGAAAGAACGCAACCAGACACCATTCCGCTTCCCTGTTTACATGATATAATTTTACTTCTAATCGGTTTGGGAAAAGGAATATTCCACCCCTGTGAATCGGAATGAAATTCCATTCGGTTTGGGCCTGTTCATTCCGAATGAGGTGTTTATATGGAACACATTTATTCGGTTTGAACAAATATTCCGATTGTAATTGGAATATTTGGCTCCATGTAAACGTGGCAACTGATCCCAAACGCACAGCCAGGGCAATAAAGGAGTGGCTTCGTAAGAAGCATTTCCAGGTCCTGGAGTGGCCTAGCCAGTCTCCAGGTCTCCAGCCCATAGAAAATCTGTGGAGAGAGTTGAAAGTCCGTGTTGCCCAACGACAGCCTGAAAAACATCACTGCTCTAGAGGAGATCTGCATGGAGGAATGGGCCAAAATACCAGCAACAATGTGTGAAAAGCTTGTGAAGAGTTACAGAACACGTTTGGCCTCCGTTTGGGAAACAACATAAGGTGTTAAGAAAAAGATTAATTGCTACCTTGCTTCCCCACATTGCCTCCCATGATATTTCTAATCATAGGGAAAGGGATTGTAAGGCTCTAGCCAATTAAAAAAAGGCTCCAAAGGCTGTCAAAATCACTCCACTCTTTTTACGCTGCCTTTTATCTCTCTATACAGGCAAAACAGCACCATTACAGATTGAGCGCGACAATGCGTGAGTGGGTCTTGCAGCGCATGCATTAATTGCGTTAAATATATTAACGTGATACATTTTTAAAGAAATTAATTACTGCCGTTATCGGGATAAATTTGATAACCTTACCTTAAGCCTAAACTAAAGACTCTGGATGAGTGTAACATATTATGTCTGTAACGTTACATACAATTAGAAAACGATTTAATTAAAAAATATATATATATTAAAAAAAGGCATGGCCGATATTTTTTTGCAGATTCCGATACTTTGAAAATGACGTGATCGGACCCGACAGCTCTAGCATTTCAAGGTCGTGGAGTGGCCTAGCAGTCTCCAGATCTCAACCCCATAGAAAATCTGTGGAGGGAATTGAAAGTCCGTGTTGCCCAACGACAGCCCCAAAACATCACTGCTCTAGAGGAAATCTACATAGAGGAATGGGCCAAAATACCAGCAACAATGTGTGAAAAGCTTGTGAAGAGTTACAGGAAACGTTTGGCCTCCGTTATTGCCAACAAAGGGTACATAACAAAGTATTAAGATGAACTTTTGGTATTGACCAAATACTTATTTTCCACCATGATTTGCAAATACATTCTTTAAAAATCAAACAATGTGATTTTCTGGGGTTTTTTCTCCACATTCTGTCTCTCATGGTTGAGGTTTACCCATGTTTGACAATTACAGGCCTCTCTAATATTTTCAAGTGGGAGAACTTGCACAATTAGTGGTTGACTAAATACTTATTTGCCCCACTGTATATGCAACTCACTGGTTGCCTGATTAAAACATGCAAATCACTCATTGTGTCGTAAGAACAAAGGGTATAAATACAGGTCCACATTTTCGGAATTAAAATCAGAACTAGTGCTACAACAGATCGGGATAATTGTGTCAGGTGTGGCCAAGGGAGTACAATGACAAACTTTGCCCTATCCTGAGAGCAAATCTGAAATCACAACATTGGTTGGACTCATCAGTCTATCTTTCAGCAACCACTGGAGTATCTAAATCTCAACAGGATCCACTCTGGCCTCTGAGATTATTTTAGGAGCCAAAATAGGAGGGACACTGAAAACAAAGTCTGGGAAGTCATGTTAACGGTAAACATTTTATTCAATACACAAGTACTCTTGTTTCCTGTTATTTTTTGACATTTTCTGAGACGTTGACCCTTTGATTTGCAGATACTCCGTAACTAATTAAGGTCAGAATTGTACTCACAGTACAGTTCTGTAATCTGTACTTTCTATAACTCAAGACAAATGCTCACACTCAACTGTTTCTTACTTGGAGTGAGCCAATTGTGTTTAGGACTGTAAAGACTGCAATGGTCTTGCATTTTAATTAGTAACGAATGATGATTTCAACAGATCACTGAAGTTCTGGCTCATAAAGTCAGCACACTATGAATGATGCTGGTTATTAATATTAGTTTCATTTGTTCCTTGTAATGTATAACATGTTTAAAGTGTCTACGGCAGCATAAAAAAAATCTTAAATAGCATTATTATGTGAATTGGAATCAATATTTTGAGACGATTCGTCTATATACAACTATTTGGCAAAGCGCAGATGGCGAGAAATTAGTCTTTTAATCTGCCGTTTACACCCGCCTGTCATTATAGCGCTCTAGCGTCCCCAGCTGGAGGATAACGTTGGCAGAGTCACAATTTCATCTGATTTAGAATTCAGCCCATTGAAGGGGAAGATTCAGAACGAAGAAAATACGACAGAGAGCAGCAAAATGTCATGATTGTTTCAATCTCTTTGCTCCAATATTTTTACAGGATATTGTGCTTGTGCTAAATGGAATATGAAATATTAAAAATGCATTTATCCAGTACGACAGGGCAAAATTACTGCATAACGGTCAAAACTGCCGACTTCTTCCTCTCCCGAAAGGGTTTTTATGCCACCGGAGTTAGTCAGGCTTTTGTCATTTCCCTGCCCCGGCTTCAGAGAAGGAGGAAAGAGCGTAAACAAAACAGGAGGCGTGACATGCTAACCCGAACCGAGCAGCTTTACTAAGTCTTATTCTCGCCTTCGAAAACGAAAAAACACACAAAACTACCCCAACTCATGTCACACACGGCGGCGGGGATGATTGTCTTCACCGATCAGCCAGCCCCCTGTGGGGAGAGCGTAAAACCTCGTCGTTCTGCTGCGGCCACGGCGGGCTGGCAGTGCTCGTTGCCTGGAATGAACACCAAAAATAGTCCATTCTCTGTGAACAAACCGGCTGACGTCGGGACGGGAGGCTGCTCGTGGCCAAGCCGAGGACGGCGCAGTCTCGGCGGGCACGTGAATAGGACCAATGAGGTGGAAGTCACAATGGTGTGTGTGACGAGCCGCCGGTCATCGGCCGAGTGGCCTTCTTGATGGACAAGGAGCATTGTAACCCACAAAATAGTCTGCCATGATCCCAGTATTTGACATGATATAAAACACGTAGCTTATTCACTTCCTTGTCGGTCCAATGGTCCCACAGTTGTTGGACTTGTTTTGGCCATTCTAACCCAAAAAGGCTCACACGCCTCTCCCTGGTGCAGCAACAAAAGCCTGCAGCACATTGGGCTGGCGTAATGCGAAAAATAAACAAAACTAGATACATTTTAAAACTTTTCTTTTTTTCCCTTTAAAAATGAATGGGCAAGTTTTTGGCAAATTTCTGTTGAAACGTAAATTTTTTCCAAATTCTGTGTATAACTTTTATGCCCCTCACCGTCCTGGAATTTTTGATGCCCAAATTGTGTGATCTGGTCAAAAATTGTCGGACATGATACACTTTTAAACTTTTTTTTTGTCATTAAAAATGAATGGCAGCTTTTTGTCAAATTTCCGGGGAACCTTAATTTTTTTCCAAATTCTGTATACAATGTTTATGCCCCTCACCATCCCGGAATTTTTGATACCTAAATTATGTAATTGTAAGACTAGATAGGCCTACATTTTGAAAATTGATTTTTAAAAAAATTTTTTTGGGGGGGGAAAATTGGCGTTTGTGGCGCAACGGAAATTTTTTTGGAGCTGTATGAAAAATTCCCTGCGTTGCACAAAAATTACGGACGTGTCGATACTTGAATGGTGCCGATCGGTCAAGTGGTTTAGGCTGTGCAGCGTGCTGAAAAATCCCGTTAAAAAAAAAACAAAAAAACAAAAAAAACAGAATAACACTATTTGGGTCTTTATTCAAAGACCCAGATAATAATGTGCAAAATCAGCTGAATCCGCAGGCGTGCTGCATACTGTAGTATTAGCTGCATACTGAAGATGATTATCCCGCTGACGCAGGGGTCGCGTTAACCGAATATTTTCCGTCGTTGACCGATTTTTTAAAACGGTGACGGAAAAAACTGAAGTCTATCTGTCATTTTGACAGGTTGCAATTCACACCCCAGACCACAGGGTGGCCAGTGAGCATGTTAATTAGCTATTGTCTATCTTGATGCATGACATCGTTGGCCTTACTTGGAAAAATTTCAAGACAACTGAGTGTCCGAAGTTTCTTCAAAAAGCCCCAAAACGACGATGGTGTTGATAAAAGAGGTGAAAAAACAGGGACTGCAAAAGCGGGCACGCAATTCAAGTCCATGCACACCAGGAGGAAGGTGTCAGACTGCGTTCAGGCCACAGCAGGTGAACTGTTAATTTAGCCTACCTACTGGGGCCACAGTCAGCTGTTTTTGTCACTGCGAAGAAAAAGTTACATATTCATCTGCTTGATGTGTGATGGCACGGTGTGGATTCTCTGTTAAGCTTGTTCGGACAGAATATTAATTTTAGAGCTGAAACGAATACTCGAGCAACTCGAGTAACTCGAGTTTAAAAACTGATCCGAGTAATTTTATTCACCTCGAGTAATCGTTTATTTTGACAGCTCTAAGCATCACGTTTTGCTCGGACTACTTTTAACAACGCGCTGATGTCACGTGCGTAGAGGAAGAAGCAAAAAAAAAAAAACTTACTGCAGCCGACAACCGCTACAAACGACGCCGACGTTGCTAAATACTAGCCCGCACATGCTACGTTAGTTGCAGGTAGTGTCCAATGAGTCTCATAGAGATGACATGTATGTTGAACTAGATGCACATTGACAGACTAGGCCGCGTCTGGGCTGCGTTAGCAAACAGCCGCCATCTTAAAGCAGTAGAGCGCTAAGCGCTAATATATAAGATTAATGTTACTGTCACTACTAGCTCACCTTACGTTAGCCCTGCGAAGGGCTAGGTTTCAATTAATTAAGACCACTTTCGATGCATGGCTAACGTGTCTTACATACAAGCTTTAACATAACATAGCGTTGTGGAGTGATGAGGGTGTCAAATAAAAACTCAATAATGCTAACTATCAATTTTAGCTCAGTAGTCATTGCTGGATAAAACACCAAGTAGCACTAGTCCCTAATGTGCTCCAATACAGCCTGTATCATACATTTATTTTGAACAGTGAAAAACTCAAAATCCTATCAGGACTTACAGTTTAGACTAACTTAAAACTTAACTAGAACTTAAAAATGGCTTGACACAAATAGAAATTCAATTGAAAAACGTGGGGAAAAAATCCTAACTTTTAAGTGATGTGTGTTATCAAGCGTAAATGCATTTTTTAGGTGTGTTTATATATATATATATATATATATATATAATATATATATATGTATATACTTTTTAAAAATAAGATCTAAAGGTTTTTTGAGTGAAAGCAGTGAATTAGTCATTTTTTAAAATTCTAGTTACATCTGAGATGCAATTGTTGGCTGTTTTCAACAATATACATCAAAAATAAAGACATTGATTGACTGAAAATGATAAAATGTCTTGTTTTCTCATGTATATCTATAATTGCTCTTCACCTGAAAATATATTTGTTTTATCTGATTACTCGATTAATCGATAGAATTTTCAGTCGATTACTCGATTACTAAAATATTCGATAGCTGCAGCCCTAATTAATTTAAAACGAATGAAAACTAAATACTATTGAATATGTTGAAGCGGTATGCAATGTTAAGAGTCTTGTTAGCTCGAATTGCTGTGTCCGGCCGCTGTAGCTCTGCTGCTCTCTGTGAACTGTCTATTCAAGCCGGAACGCGCGCGGCTCTGAAGTGTCTCTGTCACGTGACTGTGTCGTAGCCGCTAACGCGCTCGGCCAAATGGACACACAAGTACGGAAGATGAATTATGGTAAACAAAGGGTCACCACAACGTCATTATCATCATTTTAAAAATTTAAGTGACGGGTAAAAATAGATTACGACCGGATTTTTATGACCCTGTCAGTCAAAATGACAGACAACGGAAAAGTCTAGCGCAACCTCTGCGCTGACATCACATTCGCATTCTTCGTCAATCCTGGATGTCACTCATTTTCATGGCGCGGGATTCAAAAAATAGAATAAATATATCGATCGCTTCCACACACATCCAAGCTGTTCATTTCATTCAGATGCATAAAATACCACATGCTGTCATAGGCACTTTAAAACCTCCCTCCCTGTGTTCCTTTTCCTTCGTAGTCACAGGGTAACAATGCCATTTGTTTTATTTTTTTGAGGAAATTGGTGCCATTAGTGGGATGATATTGTCCATCCAGAATAAAGAAGAACTAGATCCCAAACACAGGCAGGGAAAGGATAAAGACAGAGATCAAACCTTTAGACCAGACTCTAATCCTTTACTTTGTCCTGGAGCCAGAAACCATCTGGCCAGATATCTAGTGACTCCACTTTAACAGGTCATTGTTTATTCAAGTGACTCAAGTTCTTTATACAGTAAAGAGAAGGGTTCATATTGAAAGACTAAATGGAATCTAAATCTCAGTCTAAATTGAATATAATGATAGTTAATGCTCAAATCAACTGAGGACCACTTTTGCCCTCAGTTCCAGATCCTCCTCTGTAATTTTAGTTTCTTACTTACTTCACTTACATCATGTTGTTAAAACCTTAGGCCTGGGACGAGGGGTGTGTTCCCATTTGACAAGTGTGATTAATTTAAAACCAACTAAATCTGATTATCCGATAATGCGGTTTGTTAGTCCCTTTGTTGGTTTCGTACCAGCGTCATAAATGCCACATCCAAGCATGATGCGTGCGCATCAGAAGAGTTCTTTTCTTTGCTTTTTATGTTTTCATTTTTGAGTCTTCTCACACAACCGCCAGCATCAGACACTTCTGTGACTAAGTTTAAGGGGTTTGGCGAAGGGCCATATTTCTGTACACTGAATAATGCGATGAAAAGTGGTGTTTTAGAACAAGTTTTGGCCTTTGTCAAGTTCAAAAATAGACCCTTAGGTAGACATTTGTAAAATTACCCAAAAATAAGGAGAGAAGACGCTCAGTTTTCTTGGCCAAGGAGAGCAAGGAGGGACTAGACAGAGAAATGCTAGATTACGCTGTACAGTCACCAAAATTGATCTAAAAAAACCTCCCTTGCTCTTTCTTTTATTAGGGGTTTGTCCTAACACAGAAGGGTGCCGCCCTAAAGGGAGGGGGAATGCAAGCTGGAGAGACCCATGTGATTTTGGTTGTCTATGTGTGAGCATGTAGGTGGAACTAACTAAATACACGTGTGTAAGCAAGGGCACTTAGGTAAAGTGGTCAGAATGACCCAGACACTTCAGTTATGCAATGCTGCGGCCATGGAAGATGTCCTCGAATGGAAGATTGTCGAAAGTCTAGACGAAAGTCCAGACGTAAGATGCTGAAGATGTCCTAGAAGGTCTAGTTACGCAATGTTGCGGCCATGAAGCAAGGCAGTTGTCACCCCGACCCTTTTTAACACTTTGTAACACTTAAACATTATACTCAGCCTAGTATAGCAAGCAATAATCATTTACTGGTTATATCAAATATGAAAAAATATGGCAATATGTATTATGTATGTATTAGGTATATATGAGCACAAGCAAATATTCAGTCAATCAAGCAAATATTCAATCAACCCTCGATAATTAACTCAACAGCCTTGGTGCCTCCAATTTACAAGCTGTATTCCATTTCTTTCAACTATTAGCGCTAATGAGATGAGAAACTGGTTTGCTCAGTGGAAGGTTGACTCGCACTGTGTATGAGGAAGTACAGCACACCTACGGTCAATGTGGACTCAAATTTTAACCTATTTGAAGGGGATCCTCTGTTTTTAAGACAAGTAATTCTTAAAAGATAAATGTTAGTTTGAGTTATAATAATTTGATATTAAAATGCCTCTTAATGTTTTTGTTTTAATAAAGCTTGTATAATTATTTTAAGTGATAGGTCGCCATTCTTGTTCCGTCGCAGTGCGTGACGTCACCGGTCCCGTTGACGAAAATCCGGCGTGTCACTCGTTAGCTTTCCCAACATGTCGTCAGCTCTACCCTTCCTATTTGAACCAGATCTGAAAAGTAAAGAGCAGGACAGCACTGTCTGTCGTTCACAAGACGAGCCTCAGGGAAAAATGTGTGCAGCAAAAACCTGATAAGACAAAAGTTGGGCAAAACTGATGGCGCGAAAGAATCCCGTTGGGAACTCCGGTTGGGAGCGAGACTGTATGCTGTTTGGAACTCCGGTTTTATTAGCAGATATTCAAGGTAAGCATATTGCGTTTTCAAACTTATCCCCATATAATTATGTAGATTGTTAGCATCCAGAGCTGTCGTGTGCTTTACATACAGTACAGGCCAAAGAGCACACCTTGTGTAATCCATGTGTTGTACATTGTAACACAGGGTAGCTAGGATACGTGTATAAAAGTACCAAAAAGGGGAGAAGTTTCCACTTATGTACATTTATTCACAAAATATAATATTTCCACCTTGACCACTCTTCACTCGGTAGCTCAGCAGTACGCAAACACGCGTTCCCTGACGAACTCCAACATTGTTGTAAGGTCCACATCAGAGTCACTGACGTCACTGTAGCGTGCCATAGTGCTTTAATAGGGTGACCATATTTTGATTTCCAAAAAAGAGGACACTCAGCCCGGCCTCAAGATACTTGAATTTTACTCACTCAAAGATGTCTATATCACTTTAATAAATTCAAAGCGTGCCCCCTCACTCTGGATGGGAAAATGCAGTTTGAAAATAAAAAAATAAATAATAATGACTAAAATATAATATATAAATCAAAATCAAATCAAATCAAATTTATTTATATAGCCCTTTACAAAACCCGAAAGGTCCCCAAAGTGCTTTACAACAAAGACAAACATGGCACATAGTAAATAAAAGGCAGGAAAGTATTATATATACTATATATACTAGGGCTGTCAAAATTATCACGTTAACGAGCGGTAATTAATTTTTAAAAATTAATCCCGTTAAAATATTTGACGCAATTAACGCACAAATGCCCCGCTCAAACAGATTAAAATGAGGGCACAGTGAAAGGTGTACTTGTTGTGTTTTTCAGAGTTTTGCCACCCTCTGCTGGCGCTTGGGTGCAACTTAATTTATAGGCTTCAGCACCCATGAGCATTGTGTAAGTAATTATTGACATCAACAATGGCGGGCTACTAGTTTATTTTTTGATTGAAAATTTTACAAATTTTATTAAAACGAAAACATGAAGAGGGGTTTTGATATAAAATTTCTATAACTTGTCTTTTAAGAAGTCTTTCTATCCATGGATCGCTTTAACAGAATGTTAATAATAGTAATGATATCTTGTTGATTTATTGTTATAATAAAGAAATACAGTACTTATGTACCGTATGTTGAATGTATATATCCATCTTGTGTCTTATCTTTCCATTCCAACAATAATTTACAGAAAAATATAGCATATTTTATAGATGGTTTGAATTGCGATTAATTACGATTAATTAATTTTTAAGCTGTAATTAACTCGATTAAAAATTTTAATCGTTTGACACCCTTAGTATATACATATAATGCAGACCCCTGGAAATGTAATCCAGTCAATACACATACACACAGTAGGCTATGTGCCAATTAAACATTTTTTATAAATGACTATCACGACAATTGTCCTTGACAAATTGTTATTCCCATTCAATTGATATCCTCAATGTTCTAGATTGAACACAAACAATAACCGAAGTAAACTGACAAACTATTCAACCAGCATGTTTCCAAACGTAGCAGTTCAAAACTACGTTTCCCATAATGCCTAGCGCAGTTTAGCTTACTGATAGCTAGCTGAGGCAAAAATCAAACTTTGCTAGAAAAGTTTACAATCATCGGCAGCGCAACGATGTGACACCAAATTTTACAGTCAAAGCTCCGACAGAAGTCAACAGTTGCCATTATTTACGTATTTATCGTTAAAAACGTAACAACTGGGCAGGCGTTGTGGCCAAATTGTCAACCCAGTAGATGGCGGTAATGCCTCATGATAGGGGTAAACTGCCAACAAAAAGAAGAAGAACTACTCCTTCCCTTCCTTCTAGTAGGAGCCATGTCAACTGCTGCCACCCAGCGGCCGGAGGGATTCTCTTCAAATTGGTCCCGTGAAAAATCATAAAAACCGGGCATTTTTATGAATTTATAAAACCCGCCCGGACGATGAGGATACTACGTGAAAGTAGGAATTGTCCGGAAAAAAGAGGACGTTTGGTCACCCTAGCTTTAATTATTTAGTATGATTTGGGGAAAACTCCCATGAAGAATAGCAACATAAAAGATAGCAATAGTAATCCAAATCCGCGTTTTTTACTCACTCGAAGATCCAGGAATTAGTTCGATCCCATGGCAATGTCACAGCCGCAATCAGGCCGTCAATTCCGCAAAATAGACTGATCCGAAAAGACGCTGTGGGACCGACGAATCAAAAAAATGGACAGATACCAAACCAATATCGCAGCTGTGGTGGGACCGTCGGATCCAGAAAATAGACGGATCCCTTACTTGATTGAGGATCCAGGAAAAATGTTCGGGCGCCAGTTGTAACGCTGGTGGGTAGGATATGTGCATACAGGGACCAAAAAGGCGGAGAAGCTTCAACTTATGCACATTTATTCACTAAAAATCATAATTCCACCTTGACCACTCTTTTCACTCCCCTTGTTTCCATTTGATTGGAAATTGCATCAAAAAGCAGCACATCGTGGCATTTTACTTTGCGAGTTTAGGCAGCAATAAGCAATTGTTGAACACGCCACACATTTGGAAAGATCCCAATGACGTCATCACTGCGAGCCCGCAAACCATGGCGCCAACTAACGGTCAAAATATGGACTAAATATTATAAAATATTGCCATTGATTTAACATTTTATGTGTTTCTAACAATATATTTTAGTACAAGAGAACAATTGTGGTTTATTACAGCCTACATATATTTAAGTTAGAGGATCACTTTTAAACATGCTTTCAAAATGTGACAAACTCTGAAGAAGAATTTGCTTAATTATTAGTTTTATAGCTTAGATACAGTGGTATGAAAAACCTTTTGAAAATTTCTCACACTTCTGGATAAAATCACCAGCAATTGTGATCTGATTTTTGTCAAAATCACACCGATGTAAAAACAGCGTCTGCTTTAAATAAAACCACCCAAACATTTAAAGGTTTTCATATTTTAATGAGGATAGCATGCAAACAATGACAGAAGGGTGAAAAATAAGTAGGTGAACCATCACATTTAATATTTGGTGCCGCCGGTCTTTGGCAGAGTGGCATTCTCGGTGGACTCAGGCATGTAACAATTGAGCCTTTTTTTTTTTTTTTTTTTTTAATTTTGACCCAAGTCACAGCAGCAGGATATACAGCAGTTTTGAGTATCTTGCTGAAATACAGTGCCTTGCAAAAGTATTCGGCCCCCTTGAACCTTGCAACCTTTCGCCACATTTCAGGCTTCAAACATAAAGATATAAAATTTTAATTTTTTGTCAAGAATCAACAACAAGTGGGACACAATCGTGAAGTGGAACAAAATTTATTGGATAATTTAAACTTTTTTAACAAATAAAAAACTGAAAAGTGGGGCGTGCAATATTATTCGGCCCCTTTGCATTAATACTTTGTAGCGCCACCTTTTGCTCCAATTACAGCTGCAAGTCGCTTGTGGTATGTTTCTATCAGTTTTGCACATCGAGAGACTGACATTCTTGCCCATTCTTCCTTGCAAAACAGCTCGAGCTCAGTGAGGTTGGATGGAGAGTGTTTGTGAACAGCAGTCTTCAGCTCTTTCCACAGATTCTCGATTGGATTCAGGTCTGGACTTTGACTTGGCCATTCTAACACCTGGATACGTTTATTTTTGAACCATTCCACTGTAGATTTGGCTTTATGTTTTGGATCATTGTCCTGTTGGAACATAAATCTCCGTCCCAGTCTCAGGTCTTGTGCAGATACCAACAGGTTTTCTTCCAGAATGTTCCTGTATTTGGCTGCATCCATCTTCCCGTCAATTTTAACCATCTTCCCTGTCTCTGCTGAAGAAAAGCAGGCCCAAACCATGATGCTGCCACCACCATGTTTGACAGTGGGGATGGTGTGTTCAGGGTGATGAGCTGTGTTGCTTTTACGCCAAACATATCGTTTTGCACTGTGGCCAAAAAGTTCAATTTTGGTTTCATCTGACCAGAGCACCTTCTTCCACATGTTTGGTGTGTCTCCCAGGTGGCTTGTGGCAAACTTTAAACGAGACTTTTTAGGGATATCTTTGAGAAATGGCTTTCTTCTTGCCACTCTTCCATAAAGGCCAGATTTGTGCAGTGTACGACTGATTGTTGTGCTATGGACAGACTCTCCCACCTCAGTGTAGATCTCTGCAGTTGATCCAGAGTGATCATGGGCCTCTTGGCTGCATCTCTGATCAGTTTTCTCCTTGTTTGACAAGAAAGTTTGGAAGGACGGCCGGGTCTTGGTAGATTTGCAGTGGTCTGATGCTCCTTCCATTTCAATATGATGGCTTGCACAGTGCTCCTTGAGATCTTTAAAGCTTGGGAAATCTTTTTGTATCCAAATCCGGCTTTAAACTTCTCCACAACAGTATCTCGGACCTGCCTGGTGTGTTCCTTGGTTTTCATAATGCTCTCTGCACTTTAAACAGAACCCTGAGACTATCACAGAGCAGGTGCATTTATACGGAGACTTGATTACACACAGGTGGATTCTATTTATCATCATCGGTCATTTAGGACAACATTGGATCATTCAGAGATCCTCACTGAACTTCTG
Source organism: Corythoichthys intestinalis (assembly GCF_030265065.1). NCBI lineage: Eukaryota > Metazoa > Chordata > Actinopteri > Syngnathiformes > Syngnathidae > Corythoichthys > Corythoichthys intestinalis. Next base: position 59,892,904 of record NC_080397.1, on the reverse strand, counting down.
GAGTGAGTTTGCTGCACTGAAAGTAAAGGGGCCGAATAATATTGCACGCCCCACTTTTCAGTTTTTTATTTGTTAAAAAAGTTTAAATTATCCAATAAATGTTGTTCCACTTCACGATTGTCTCCCACTTGTTGTTGATTCTTGACAAAAAAATTAAATTTCATATCTTTATGTTTGAAGCCTGAAATGTGGCGAAAGGTTGCAAGATTCAAGGGGGCCGAATACTTTTGCAAGGCACTGTAATAACTGGAAAAAAAAAACCCTAACTGAGGCCGGCCAAATTTGACGTAAAGTTTTTATCCGCATTTACCTCCAATGACGCACCGCGACAGAACATCCCAGCCATAGATCGGGATCAAGTGAGGTGATGTGCGTGCTACGCGGTGTCTCCGAAGAGTGTGTGAAGCCAAAAGAAATAATAGTGCATGACATAATTATTGTCCATCACAGTTTCATCCACAGCACAGCCCTCCAAATCTGGGACATAAACTGCGATTTACTGCCAATCTGTCACTGAGACCAATTGCAGCTGGTGTTTGTGACAAAAGACAGCAAAATATGTGCTTGTGTCTTGTATTATAATGTTTTTTAAACTGTGACTTAGTAACCAAATCATCATTTCTTTGTGTTTTTGTATGTTATGTGCTAGGAAGAACAGGTATAATTTTGGACTGTGTTTTCTGCCAGGTTTTGTATTGTGAGGAACACCCGAGGAATGACAGACTGGACTTTATTTATGGTGCTGATAGCGGTGGGGGGAGGTCATCATGCACAATACTGGCTGCACGTTGTGGACGTGGCATGAGTTCAACCAAAACAATAGTCCTGTTGCAGCCTCCCTGTATGAGTCCCATGGGGGCAGTGGAAAAGATGGAATGCAGGCCTGGGTTTAGAGGTTCAAGGGTACGTCCTGCAGTTAATGAGATCACCCTGCTGGGCCCCCCAACATTGTCTTAGCGGCACTTCAACAACGTAGACCACTAAAGCGCAAAACGCACAAGGCTCCCCTGAGGTAATCGGAACAATATGTCGATCGAAGGAGGAAGGTGGCAGAAAGTGCCATAATCTGCAATGTCAATGTAGATGCTGCTCTACCAACTCGCACATGCAAGCCTGGTACGAAGTAATTCCGACAAATTATTAGGACTTGACCCAAGGAAATGCCGAGGGGCAAAGCAGAAACAAACACTATTCCTAATGGGGCATGACTTACATGGTCTATTAATTCAAATGGTACTTCACTTGTTATGAAACGTAACACAGTGCTGAGATTTCGGGTATGATAGTCCAATGGACTGCATTGTTAAAATAATTCATGAAGTCATTGAGCATTACAGGAAAGCAAGGGTGTCACTAGACCTAATACAATACTGGGGCAGTGTGGGGAACTAGTGAGCGAGCAATTTTTTTTAGCACTTACAGTGGGGCAAATAGGTATTTAGTCAACCACAATTGTACAAGTTCTCCTACTTGAAAATATGAGAGAGGCCTCTAATTGTCAACATGGGTAAACCTCAACCATGAGAGACAGAATGTGGGGAAAAAAACATGAAAATCACATTGTTTGACTTTTCAAAGAATTTATTTGTAAATCATGGTGGAAAATAAGTATTTGGTCAATACCAAAAGTTCATCTCAATACTTTGTTATGTACCCTTTGTTGGCAATAACGGAGGCCAAACATTTTCTGCAACTCTTCACAAGCTTTTCACACACTGTCGTTGGTATTTTGGCCCATTCCTCCATGCAGATCTCCTCTAGAGCAGTGATGTTTTAGGGCTGTTGTTGGGCAACACGGACTTTCAACTCCCTGCACAGATTTTCTATGGGGTTGAGATCTGGAGACTTGCTAGGCCACTTCAGGACCTTGAAATGCTTCTCATGAAGCCACTCCTTTGTTGCCTTGGCTGTGTGTTTGGGATCATTGTCATGCTGAAAGACCCAGCCACATCTCATCTTCAAAGCCCTTGCTGATGGAAGGAGATTTTCACTCAAAATCTCTCGATACATGGCCCCATTCATTCTTTCCTTTACATAGATCAGTCGTCCTGGTGCCTTTGCAGAAAAAAAACCCCAAAGCATGATGTTTCCACCCCCATGCTTCACAGTGGGTATGGTGTTCTTCCGATGCAATTCAATATTCTTTCTCCTTCAAACACAAGAACCTGTGTTTCTACCAAAAAGTTCTATTTTGGTTTCATCTGACCATAACATATTCTCCCAGTCCTCTTCTGGATCATCCCAAGGCTCTCTAGCGAACCGCGGACGGGCCTGGATGTGTACTTTCTTCAGCAGGGGGACACGTCTGGCAGTGCAGAATTTGAGTCCCTGGCGGCGCATTGCGTTACTGATAGTAGCCTTTGTTACTGTAGTCCCAGCTCTCTGTAGGTCTTTCACTAGGTCCCCCCGTGTGGTTCTGGGATTTTTGCTCACCGTTCTTGTTATCATTTTGACGCCACGGGGTGAGATCTTACATGGAGCCCCAGATCGAGGGAGATTATCAGTGGTCTTGTATGTCTTCCATTTTCTAATAATTGCTCCCACAGTTGATTTCTTTACACCAAGCGTTTTACCTATTGCAGATTCAGTCTTCTCAGTCTGGTGCAGGTCTACAATTTTGTCTCTGGTGTCCTTTGACAGCTCTTTGGTCTTGGCCACAGTGGAGTTTGGAGTGTGACTGACTGAGACGTTGGACAGGTGTCTTTTATACCGATAATGAGTTAAAACAGGTGCCATTAATACAGGTAACGAGTGGAGCCTCATTAGACCTCGTTAGAAGAAGTTAGACCTTTTTGACAGCCAGAAATCTTGCTTGTTTGTAGGTGACCAAATACTTATTTTCCACTCTAATTTGGAAATAAATTCTTTAAAAATCAAACAATGTAATTTTCTGTTTTTTTCCCCACATTCTGTCTCTCATGGTTGAGGTTTACCCTTCTTGACAATTACAGGCCTCTCTAATCTTTTCAAGTAGGAGAACTTGCACAATTGGTGGTTGACTAAATACTTATTTGCCCCACTGTATCTATCATAAAAAGTCAGAAGTAGCACTTTAAAATATACACTGCTGGCCAAAAGTATTGTCACACCCGTAATTCTGTCAGATAATGCTCAATTTCTTCCAGAAAATGTTTGCAATTACAAATGCTTTGGTAGTAATAGCTTCATTTATTTTGCTTGCAATGAAAAAACACATAAGAGAATGGGAAAAACAAATCATCATCGTTTTACACAAAACTCCAAAATTAAGCCGGACAAAACTATTGGCACCCTTTGAAAAATCATGTGATGCTTCTCTAATTTGTATAATTAACAGCACCTGTTACTTACCTCTGGCACATAACAGGTGGTGGCAATAACTAAATCACATGTGCAGCCAGTTAAAATGGATTAAAGTTGACTCAACCTCTGTCCTGTGTCCTTGTGTGTACCACATTGAGCATGGAGAAAAGAAAGAAGACCAAAGAACTGTCTGAGGACTTGAGAAACAAAATTATGAGGAAGCATGGGCAATATCAAGGCTACAAGTCCATCAACAAAGACCTGAATGTTCCTGTGTCTACCGTACGCTGTGTCATCAATAAGTGTAAAGCCCCTGGCACTATGGCTAACCTCCCTAGATGTGGATGGAAAAGAGAAATTCACGAGAGATTTCAACGAAAGATTGTGCGGGTGGTGGATACAGAACCTCGACTAACATCCAAACAATTTCAAGCTGTCCTGCAGTCTGAGGGTACAACCGTGTCAACCCGTAGTATCCATCGGCGTCTGAATGAAAAGGGACTCTATGGCAGGATACCCAGAAAGACCCCGCTTCTGACCCAGAGACATAAAAAAGCCAGGCTGGAGTTTGCCAGAACTTACCCGAGAAAGCCAAAAATGTTCTCTGGTCAGATGGGTGCCATTTTCAGATTTCTCCACAGGTGTTCTATGGGATTCAGGTCTGGACTCATTGCTGGCCACTTTTTTGAAGTGTGTTTTGGGTCATTGTCCTGCTGGAAGACCCATGACCTCTGAGGGAGACCCAGCTTTCTCACACTGGGCCCTACATTATGCTGCAAAATTTGTTGGTAGTCTTCAGAATTCATAATGCCATGCACACAGCGAACAGGTCCAGTGCCAGAGGCAGCAAAGCAACCACAAAACATCAGGGAACTTCCGCTATGTTTGACTGTGGGGACCGTGTTCTTTTCTTTGAAGGCCTCATTTTTTTCCTGTAAACTCTATGTTGATGCCTTTTTTCCAAAAAGTTCTACCTTTGTCCCTTCAAATCTCAGAGACCTGTAGCAGTTGGCCAAAGAAGAATGGTCTAAGATTCCAGCTGAGTATTGTAGGAAACTCACTGATGGATATCGGAAGGGTTGTTCACTGTTATTTTGTCTAAAGGTTGTGCTACCAATTATTAGGATGAGGGTGCCAATACTTTTGTCCGGCACATTTTTGGAGTCTTGTGATGACACTGCGCACGGTAGACACAGGAACGTTCAGGTCTTTAGAAATGGACTAGCCTTGAGATTGCCCATGATTCCTCACAATTTTGTTTCTCAAGTCCTTTGGTCTTCTTACTTTTCTCCAAGCTCAATGTGGTACACACAAGGACACAGGACAGAGGTTGAGTCAATTTTAATCAATTTTAACTGGCTGCAAGTGTGATTTAGTTTTTGCCACCACCTGTATGTACATAGCCCTAACAATGTGCCACAGGTAAGTAACAAGTGCTGTTAATTTAACAAATTAGAGAAGCATTACATGATTTTTCAAAGGGTGCCAATACTTTTGTCCGGCCCATTTTTGGAATTTTGCGTAAAATTATAATGACTTCACCCCCCCGCGCCCCGCCCCCATCTCTTTTGTGTTTTTTCATTGCATGCAAAATAAATGAAGATATTACTACCACAGCATCTGTAATTGAAATCATTTTCTGGGAGAAATTGAGCATTATCTGATATAATTGCATGGGTGCCAATACTTTTGGCCAGCGGTGTATGATGAAACGTTTTAATCCCTAAAAAATTATCAGTTTCATTTAGAGATGTCCCGATCACGTCATTTTCAAAGTATCAGAATCGGAATATCTTTTTTAATTAAATCGTTTTCTAATTGTATTTAACGTTACAGACAAAATATGTTACACTCATCCAGAGTCTTTAGTTTTGGCTTAAGGTAGGGTTATCAAATTTATCCCGATAATGGCGGTAATTAATTTTTTAAAAAAATATATCACGTTGAAATATTTAACGCAATTAATGCATGCGCTGCACGACCCACTCACGCATTGTCGCGCTCAATCTGTAATGGCGCCGTTTTACCTATATAAAGAGCTAAAAGGCAGCGTAAAATGAGTAGAGTGAATTTTGGAAGCCTTTGGAGCCTTTTTTTAATTGGCTAACGCCTTACAATCCCTCTCCCTACGATTAGAAATATCGTGGGAAGCAATGTGGGGAAGCAAGGTAGTAATTGATCTTTTTCTTAACACCCTATGTTATTTCCCAACGCAGAGAAGATATATCAATTGGTAGCACTACGCACAGTCATGGTTGCATTTCCATCATGCATTTGGGCATGGCTATAGTATCATTTACTGAAAGCTCAACAAATACACTAGATGGCAATATTTAGTCACAATATACAAAGTCACATTTGTCCTTTAAGAATTACAAGTCTTTCTATCCGTGGATCCCTCTCACAGAAAGAATGTTAATAATGTAAATGCCATCTTGAGGTTTTATTGTCATAATAAACAAATACAGTACTTATGTACTGTATGTTGCATGTACAGTGACTTGCAAAAGTATTCGGCCCCTTTGAACCTTGCAACCTTTCGCCACATTTCAGGCTTCAAACATAAAGATATAAAATTTTAATTTTTTATCAAGAATCAACAAGTGGGACACAATCGTGAAGTGGAACAAAATTTATTGGATAATTTAAACTTTTTTAACAAATAAAAATCTGAAAAGTGGGGCGTGCAATATTATTCGGCCCCCTTGCGTTAATACTTTGTAGCGCCACCTTTTGCTCCAATTACAGCTGCAAGTCGCTTGGGGTATGTTTCTATCAGTTTTGCACATCGAGAGACTGACATTCTTGTCTATTCTTCCTTGCAAAACAGCTCGAGCTCAGTGAGGTTGGATGGAGAGTGTTTGTGAACAGCAGTCTTCGGCTCTTTCCACAGATTCTTGATTGGATTCAGGTCTGGACTTTGACTTGGCCATTCTAACACCTGGATACGTTTATTTTTGAACCATTCCATTGTAGATTTGGCTTTATGTTTTGGATCATTGTCCTGTTGGAAGATAAATCTCCGTCCCAGTCTCAGGTCTTGTGCAGATACCAACAGGTTTTCTTCCAGAATGTTCCTGTATTTGGCTGCATCCATCTTCCCGTCAATTTTAACCATCTTCCCTGTCCCTGCTGAAGAAAAGCAGGCCCAAACCATGATGCTGCCACCACCATGTTTGACAGTGGGGATGGTGTGTTCAGGGTGATGAGCTGTGTTGCTTTTACGCCAAACATATCGTTTTGCATTGTGGCCAAAAACTTCAATTTTGGTTTCATCTGACCAGAGCACCTTCTTCCACATGTTTGGTGTGTTTCCCAGGTGGCTTGTGGCAAACTTTAAATGAGACTTTTTATGGATATTTTTGAGAAATGGCTTTCTTCTTGCCACTCTTCCATAAAGGCCAGATTTGTGCAGTGTATGACTGATTGTTGTCCTATGGCCAGACCCTCCCACCTCAGCTGTAGATCTATGCAGTTCATCCAGAGTGATCATGGGCCTCTTGGCTGCATCTCTGATCAGTTTTCTCCTTGTTTGAGAAGAAAGTTTGGAAGGACGGCCGGGTCTTGGTAGATTTGCAGTGGTCTGATGCTCCTTCCATTTCAATATGATGGCTTGCACAGTGCTCCTTGAGATGTTTAAAGCTTGGGAAATCTTTTTGTATCCAAATCCGGCTTTAAACTTCTCCACAACAGTATCTCGGACCTGCCTGGTGTTTTCCTTGGTTTTCATAATGCTCTCTGCACTTTAAACAGAACCCTGAGACTATCACAGAGCAGGTGCATTTATACAGAGACTTGATTACACACATTTGGATTCTATTTATCGTCATCGGTCATTTAGGACAACATTGGATCATTCAGAGATCCTCACTGAACTTCTGGAGTTTGCTGCACTGAAAGTAAAGGGGCCGAATAATATTGCACGCCCCACTTTTCAGTTTTTTATTTGTTAAAAACGTTTAAATTATCCAATAAATGTTGTTCCACTTCACGATTGTGTCCCACTTGTTGTTGATTCTTGACAAAAAAATTAAATTTCATATCTTTATGTTTGAAGCCTGAAATGTGGCGAAAGGTTGCAAGATTCAAGGGGGCCGAATACTTTTGCAAGGCACTGTATATATTCATACATTGCCAAAATGTATATGATCGGGAAAAATTATCGGGAATGATTGGAATTGAATCGAGAGCAAAAAATAGCAATCGGATCGGGAAATATCGGGATCGGCAGATACTCAAACTAAAACGATCGGGATCGGATCGGGAGCAAAAAAACATGATCGGAACAACCCTAGTTTCATTACATTGATAGATCCTCAGTTTCATTGGTAAGAAAAGCTGCGCGCATTGCTGTCTATGGAGCCAGAATTACGCAACAGACCTTGGGCAAAGATTCATTGATAAATTTGTTGAATGATTTGATACTTTGGCACCACGCAAACGATGAAAAATCTCAAATCCCTGTAGTCATTTGTTTCTCACACTTCTTTGTAAATCCCCTTTAGCTTCATACAGTCTATCAGTCATTTGAGCTTAAGATAAATGTCCTATTTGCACATCACTCTTCTCGCTTTTGGCCCTCCAAGTTCATTTATCTTTACTGAAGACTATTCAAATCCAAGCTGGCAAGAACGTGGCCGCAGATCATCTTCATTCAAATTTGTCCAGAACTAATCGCAACCATCAGCACTGCTCATCTCATCCCTGCCCCCTGCTCAGCGCCACGTGAACAGATGGAAACAAAACTTGGAGCGAAGCAGCAATTTAAACACGCACACCAGCAGAGGCAAATCCAATATCCAAAACTTGGCTGTGAAGAGGTGTCTAAACCCAAAGGGGGGCCGCGTTTGTTTGGGAGGTCAGCGATTGAGCGCTCATAAATGATGTCACCCCTCCAAACTGCAGCATAATCTGTGTGATGTGGCTTGTTTGCGGTTGAGAGTACATGGGAGTGGAGGCTTCAAGGTTGCCTTCATTATATCCCACCCACTTAGAAGCAAAAGTCAAGCCTTGTCGTACAATGTGTGTTTAAAAGCTATGAACACATTCAAATAAGCAGCAACATCATGAAAACCAGTGGCGTGTATAAAACCACTAATACAAAGAAGTGTTAAATAGCTGAACTTAATTCTAGTAAGTAAATATTTCACACGAAAACAAATGGCTCATTCAGTGTAATTACTGTGGGATTGCTTGCAATATTAGGAGTCTGTTTTTACAATACAATACAATGAATGCCTACACTAACTATGAATATGTTGGTGCTATCATCAGCTAGATGTATTTCCGGTTGACACCATGTAGGGGGCCCGTTGACCAGGGAAAGAAGGGGGGGTCTATAAGATAAGTGATTGGGAGTGGTGGTGTGTGCACAAATCTGCTCTGTGATCTAAGAAATCAGTTATCATGTGAGTCCCTTGTGAGTGTAAGCCCGTTAGTACCCGACCCTACGCTGCCACATCGCCAATCCCGGCACCGAGGTCCCCCGCCCGAGCACGCCCAATCACATCCAGCCGCGTGCGAGCCCCATGAAACACGCGACAGCCACATAGATGAGCGGAGACGCCGCGCAGGCGCCACCCCAGGGCGAAGGACCCCACCCAGTCAGCCCGGGTAGGGAGAGAGGGCAGGGGTGTGTGCCAGTGCAGCCCATCCCTCCTCCCGCAGCCCAAAAGGGGCCATCGTCACCCCCCAGGGATCCAGGGTGGTCCCCTGGGCCACCCGCGCCCCCATCAACTGTCCTTCAGGGATGGGAAGAGGGCATGCACCACCAACCCCACACCCACCCCCGTCTGCCCACCCAGCACACGAGCCACAGCAGCAGCCCCCAACCGGCACGGCACACCACGGGACCCCCAACAGCCCACCAAGGCCAGGACAGGGTCCCCTGCCAGAGCAGGTGACACCTAACCGACACACCGGCGTCCAGCCAGCAACCCGCGACAGAGCGCAGGGCGGATACCCAGGCAGAGAAGGGGAAGAGGGAAACGCGGAAGCAGGAGAACACCGAAGAGCCGCCGAACGGCGACGCGAGATCGGAGCCCTGACCTCCCCCCACTCCCGCAGCCGGCAGCCCAGGCAGAGCCCCAGGAGCCAAGCCATAGAGAAAAAGTGTGGGACCCACCTACCACACTATTACTGTCACAGCACAGTGATGGGATTGTGTGGGTGGTGTAGTGCAATGTATTGCATGACTACTTTTACTTGAGTAATAATACTGAACAGTTTTAATATTTCACAATGAGAGTAGTTCTGCAACGATTAATCGATTAACTCAAGTATTCGATTACAAAAAAAATATTCGAATTAAAGTTTGCTGCCTCGAGTATTCGTTTAATTAAAGTGGCGTTGTAATGGTTTGTTTTGGAAGTGTTTGCATTTAGTTTTATTGATTTGGGTGGATACACTGCCCTCTAGTCCGCCTCATTTCACATGGCTGAATCCAGCTGCTCCCTGTTAAGACCAACATAAGCTAAGTTTTTGTTTGAGCTAATGTTTTTTTTTAATGCATTCGTAATTTAATTTAAAGGTATATCTAGCCATTTTTTGTGGAAATATGTGTTTGAACTACTAGTATTTGTTAAGAGCATTATAACACAACGTTGGCATTTTATAGCATTTAAACTAGCGAACTTTTCCTATGTAAGTTAGCCAATTGTTCTTTTGTTGTACATATATCCTCATTTATTTATTTTCATACTGTTTGAGGCTCAGGTCAGGTTTTTTTTTTTTTTTCATGTTCTTTATCCGATTACTCGATTATTCAAACTAACTAGTTCATCGATTAATCTACTACTAAAATAATCGATAGGTGCAGGCCTAATTTAGAGTATGACTTACTCCCATTGTGATCATTCAACATATCTCATTTATAATGACAAAGCAGCAAACAGGACGGGGTTATGGGGGGACAGAAGAAAAGAAACACAATAAAAGGAAGAAAAGAAACACAAACAACAACAAGAAATACATTGAACACCTACACTATATGTTGGTGCTATCGTTAGCTAAATGTATTTCCGGTTGACAACATGTGAGGGGCCTGTTGACCAGGGAAAGAAGGGGAGGGGGTTGGGGAAGTTTATAAGCTAAGTGATTGGGAGGGGTAGAGTGTGCACAAATCAGCTCTGTGATCTAGAACCCAGTAATCGTGTGAATCCCTTGTGAGTGTAAGCCCGTTGGAAACCGACCCTACGCTGCACATTGTAACCCCCACCGGGATCCAGGGTGGTCCCCCGGGCCACCCGCGCTCCCATCAACCGGCCCTCAGGGATGGGAAGAGGGGACGTACCTCCCACCCCACACCCGCCCCCACCCTAGTCCACCCACCCGGCCCACGAGCCACAGCCCCCCAACCGGCACAGCATGCCGCGGGACCCCCAGCGGCCCATCACGTAAGTAATATTATTTTGAAGTGATTCTACTCTTACTTGAGTAAAATTTTTGGCTACTCCACTCATTTCTGATGCTAGCAGATTGAGAATGGAAGTAGATATAATACTATACCTTCCCTCGTGTTGTGGTTAATGATGTTTAGGAAAATAAGTTTAGTAAGAATGTCCAAAAGTGTCATATTAGTGAAAGAGCTCAATTTGGTCAAATGTCTTCTGTAGATCAACTTATGCAATAAGCTCTTCGCACGTCACACAGTTACGTCATGCCTATTGTGGGCAACACGGTTTTACTTTTATATATAATATAACAGCTGGGTATTCAAAGCCTCAAGTAAACAGTGGAGTAATAGCCTTTAAAAATATCATGTTAGAGGCTTTCAAACCCAGCAACATTGTGCCAGCTGTCAAGTATTATGTCATGCTGGGGCTGACAGTGGTACTGATGAACGCGCAAAGGGGATACAACAATAAAGAAGGAGCCGGACTACTTAATAACCTCAAATAAACAGACGGCTGAAACTTGTAGACAGGGTAGGACTTTGATTTCAAACGCACATTAAAACTTGTTCTCAAATGGATAAACCAGGCTAACATTAAGCTTCTGGAATTGCCTTAAAGACCGCAACCCTGTTGAAAAGTCGTGAAGTACGCTTAAAAGCCGGGTCGGTTCCAGGAAACCAACCCATTTAAATTGGACTCAAGCAAGTCTGCCAAAAGACCGTTTAAATATCCAGCTACTGTAGCGCCAACAATACTTTCCAAGGGACATTTAAATGCATTTCCATTGGTGGTGTATATTTTAGTCTATGTAATACCATATATAAATAAATAGATAAATAACATTCATGATGTACATTGTCCATCTGTTCAGGAAAAAGAATAATTTTAACAAATCATTAGAGCCCGAAGTAGTGTGATATTCTGGCAAATAATGAGTGGTTGTAAAACTGACCTCAATTTTGAACATGCTTCATGCAGTGTATTAGTTGCAGCTTTACTGCTAATACCAGAACGTGTGTTTGTGTCTACTGTATGTTCAAGCATAGACTTCATTACCTTTTGACGTGACACTTCGTCATTCTTTGCGTAACGCCTTATCAGAGGGGGCCGAGCTTCATTTAGTAAAAGCCGAAGACAGCTCACGTTCATGTCGGATTTAAGTTTGGATTTTTGAAGAACTACGAAAGCTGTACTGCATACAAACAGGAAGGATTGTATCAGGAGTGATTTGTTCGAGGATTCAAGGTAAATATTATATTTTTCGTACCATGTATGCGTGATTGAAGCATTTATTCGCAGGAATTTTCTTCTTCGTGTACACATGGAGGCGGCTAATTTTCGTACCTGACTAGCCTCATACCCTAATTTTCGCACTATAAGGCGCACCTGACTGTAAGCCGCAGCCCACCAAATTTGGCACGAAAACGGCATTTGTTCATAGATAAGCTGCACTGGACTATAGACCCTACCCACGTGACGTCACAACTCCGCTCTCCTGACTGGTGCCGCCCACTTGTCCGTCAACACATCGTGTTGACCTGTTACGGCTACGTACATTCCTCCTATTTACGGCGTGTTTTTCTGCTCGTTAACATTAATAATCAAAATGGTGAAGGTGTGTGTGGCGGTCGGTTGCAATAACAGAGAAGATAGACGGAGAGACTTGAAGTTCTACCGGATTCCGAGAGACACGGAGAGGAGAGAGCGAGATGGGCTGCTGCAATTCGACGAGAAAACTGGGCTCCAAACGATTACCACAGATTATGTAGTAGTCATTTTATATCTGGTAAGATGCATTTAATATATACTTAGAGGGTTTTGGGCTGACAACCACAATTAAGATCATTGCTAGGCTAATCGCCGACAACATACACGTATGTATGTAGTGAGAGTGCTATCGCTAATCCATATAAACATTAAAAGCCTAGCTCCATTGACAAATGACATGAAATACATTAGACTTGACAGTGGATGTTAGCAAGAACAAAAGATTTTGAATTGAAAATTTCGTAACTCACCTTCCGAGCACAAGATTCCTGCCGAATTTTCGTGTACGAGGACCTGTTTCACCCAACCAGCAACGTAGCATTTATAAGCCTCCAAGCTCTTAAAAGTTTTTCAAACTTTCGTGAGAATAGGCTGATTTTGTGTGGACAAGATAGTTGTAAATATCAGTGTCAGGCAGAGACGGCGAAAGCAGCCGGTCAAAAATCATCGATTTAGGCATCTAATATGGATCTGGCGACTGTATAGAACGAAGCTTTTCCACATAACGCCTTTTATGCAACACATCCAGTGAGTTTACGGCATCAGAAAGCACCGGGTCTTCCATGAAATGCATTTTAAATTCCTCGATCAATTGAAACCAATGCTAATCCAGAGACAAAATGACGGACAAGTGGGCGGAACCATACAGCGAGCACGTGGTTTTCTGACGTTGGTGGGTAGGGTATATAGGCCGCAGCTGTCCTCACTGTATCATGGGATATTTACACCAAAAGATATTAACCGGTAAAACTTTATTTGACAGCGGCATCATACGACTGTCAAAAGACCCAATGAAGCACCATGAAGCTTTAAACCAATTTGCTGCAAAGCTTTATTGCTTCAAGAAGCTTCATTTGGCCATCACTGCTCCCTTGGAGGAGACAGTCAACCTCTGCTGCCATCTGCTGTCAACACTGTTGTCATCCAACATGCCTCTTAGCATGCATTGCAGCGCTACAGATGTAAATAACAATCAAAAATCATGTTCTGTGCTAAATATTTCTTCAGTTGCTGTTCCAGTTGTTTCATCAATTGTTAGTTATGGTATTTGCTAACACTTTATTTGACAGTGGTGCCATAAGACTGTCATTACACAATCATAATTATGACATGTCTCTGTCCTGAGCATTCATGAATGCTTATAACAGATGTCATTAAGTGTTATCTGGCAAATGATCTCACTTTTGAATGGATGCAAAAGATCCAAGATGGACAAAAATTGAGTTAGTGACATAATTTGCCAAATGACGCATTCAGTAATGTCCATGATAGTGTCATGTCATAATTTGATGATCTTAAGACAGTCTTATGACACCGCTGTCAAATAAAGTGTCACCTAAAAAAATCAACAGAAAAGCCGCACTCGACTATAAGCCACAGGTATCAAAATGAAGGAAAAAAGTAGCAGCTTATAGTCCGAAAATTACGGTAGTTACGTCATACGTCATTTTCAAAGTTTCGGAATCGGCAAAAAAATATCAGACATGCCCTTTTTGATATATACATAATATATTTTTTAATTGAATCGTTTTTTAATTGTGTTTAACGTTACATACAAAATGTCTTAAACTCATCCAGAGTCTTTTGTTTTGGCTTAAAGTAGGGCTATCAAATTTATCGCGTTAACGGCGGTAATTAATTTTTTTTAAACAGTATCATTTACTGAAAAGCTCAACAAATACACTTGATGGCAATATTTAGTCACAATATACAAAGTCACATTTATCCTTTAAGAATTACAAGTCTTTCTATCCGTGGATTCCTCTCACAGAAAGAATGTCAATAATGTAAATGCCATCTTGACGATTTATTGTCATAATAAACAAATACAGTACTTATGTACTTTATGTTGAATGTATATATTTGTCCAAGTTTTATTCATTTTTTTCTTAATGCATTGCCAAAATGTATATGATCGGGACAAATTATCAGGAATGATTGGAATTGAATCGGGAGCAAAAAAAAAAGCAATCGGACCGGGAAATATCGGGATCGGCAGATACTCAAACTAAAACGATCGGGATCGGATCGGGAGCAAAAAAACATGATCGGAACAGCCCTAGTTTTAACCAAGAATCGAGACTGTTTTATGTCCATTTAAGCATTCATTCACAAGAATTTTCCCCAGAAAAGCTCTGTTTACGCCAGGCGGCCGCTAGCCTTTTTCGCTTACAGAGTAGCATTGTACTTCAACAATATATGTAAAATAAACGCTAACTGTGCGGTTTCTTTGCTTTTAACCAAGAATCGAGACTGTTTTACATCCATATCTATGAAGAATTGGGGGATTTAAGCATTTATTCACAAGAATTTTTGCCAGAAAAGCTCTGTTTACGTCAGGGGACCGCTAGCCTCAGTCGCTAACAGTATATAGTGTATAATGATCATAAAGGGCTATTCTATCCTATAATAAGTTGTGATTGCATATATAATTTATTAATAATCTGTTTACATATTATTTATAATTGATTCTGCATGTTTTCCTCAAGTATTAAGTTTTTGATGTTAAATTGAGTGATTTATAAGCTGTTGAAAACTTGCTAAAAATTGCTACTTTGGTCAAAAACTTAAATGATATGTTAAATATTGCTATTGATCCTCAAAATATAGGTGATTATCTCTGCATTTGGTGATTTTTGTGCATCTAGCGTAAAATCTGAGACTTTTAAAGCCATTTTAAGTTGTGTTATACTGATCTTAAAAATAGGTCCCCTATGAATCGGCCCCGTTTCCCGTGTCATGTCAATAGGTTTTGAAGTCTATGGTTCAAGCCGGAAAGTGTTTTGCGTTTCAAGCACTGCTGACAAGGCCTGCTTTTTTTCTAATTGTCGGAAAGAACAAATTTGAATGAGCTCCCGAGAGAAAGGTAGGGAAATAATGAATAAATCAGTGAGCGGAATTGCCGTTTCCAGCCCAGGAGCCAGATACATAAAACATAACTCAGATTCAAGAAGAACTGACCTGGAATGCTTGTATTGTACAACCATTCTATCATATGAGCTTTATCATAAAATGCAGGGCAAAATGTTCAAATCCAAATGCCTATGACAGCAAAAAGCATGTTTATTTTATATTTCACGCGGTATTTTATGCTCCTGAATGAAATGGATGTGTGTGGAAGCGAGCGATTTATATACTCAATTTTTTTAATTCCGTGCCATGAAAATGAGTGACTTCCTGGATTGAGCAAGAATGCGAATGTGACGTCACCCGGGTCAGCATCTCACATTACAGCATTGCTTTATAGCATACAGATGGACTGCAGATACAGCTGATTTTGCGGATTAATTAGTTTATTTTTCACATCACACCAGCCAAATGTGCTGCAGGTTTTTGTTGCTGCACCAGGGAGAGGCGTGTGTGCCTTTGAGGGCTTCAAAAAGTTCCCGTTCACCACTGAGATTGGCCAAAAAAAGTCCGGCAACTGTGGGACCATTGTGAGTAAACTACGTGTTTTGTATTATGTCAAATACTGGGATCATGGCACACGTTTTAATAAGGAGGTGGCTTGCATTTTGTGGCTGACAATGCTGCATGTCCACCGAGAAGGCCACTCGACCGGCGGCTTGTCGCAAACCCGCTTGGTCCTCTTCGCGTGCCCACTGAGAGAGCGCTATACTCGGCTTACGCTGCCATGTGACATGATCCAGGGTGGTTTTGTGTGATTTTTCGTTTTCAAAAGCTGAGAATAGACTTTGAAACATCACTCGGTTCGGGTTAGCATTTCAGCTAGCTGTCACGCCTCCTGGTTTGTCTATGCTCTACGAACCTGGGGCAGGGAAATGACAAAACCGGACTAACTCCGGTGGCATAAAATACCGTTTGGGAGGATTATGAAGTGGGCAGTTTTGACCATTATGCAGTAATTTTGTTCTGTTGTACTGAATATAAATGCATTTTTATATTTGATAGTCCATTTAGCACAAGACTGTTATTTGTCATGACAATACTATTTATTCAGCCATTGGGGAAAAATACTTAGATAAAAACAATATCCTGTAAAAATAGACGTAGAGACTGGAGTAGAGAGATTGAAACAATGATGACATTTTGCTGCTCTCTGGCGCATTTTCCCCATTCTGAATCTTCCCCCTCAATGGGCTGGATTCTAAATCAGCTGAAATCATTACACTACCGACGTCATCATCCAGCTGAGGACGCTAGAGCGCTATGATGACAGGCGGGGCAAACCGGCAGATTAAAAGACAAATTTCTCGTCATCTGCGCTTTGCCAAATTGTTGTATATAGTCGAATCGTCTCAAAATATGATTCTAATTCATATAATAATGCAATTTAAGATTTTTTTATGCTGTCACAGCCATTTTAAGTGACTGTCTAGCATTTTGATGATTTGCTTCTTAATACAGTTAGTCCCCGGGTTACAACATATTCGCGATTTTGACTTCATGACGCCCAAGTCTCGTCCGCTATTTTGTGTCCAGTCATTTTTTTTTTTTTTGTCGCACAGTTGTACCTCACAGTATCTTATTTTTTTTTTACTTTATTATAGATCGTTTTAGTAGATTAATTTAGCCTAATTAGCCTAACAAAAGTCTGCTGGTTTAAATGCTACGAATGCTAAGGTATTTACTATTCTCATAGCAAATCGCTCACACGTAACTCCACCAACTGTAGCTGTAAACTTAATTACAAATGCATACACAAACATATTAGCTGAAACAACTTACAGCCTTATGTAAGACAAACCAGAGCGCAGCTATCCTTTATCCATGTCAGACGTTTGAGTTTGCTTCTCAATCATACAAGGCATCATACAAGGCAACAGTCCAGACAGACCCAAAACTGCCACCAGAGGGCACTGTATTCTCCATTATTTAACAAACTTTACGGCACAAACGCCAGCTGCACTGGTGACCAACAAAAAAACTTTAGTCACACTGCTTTTCAGGAGGGTGAGAGGCTGTATGAGCAAGAAGCAGAAAAACAAGTATATTTTTTACATTAAAAACCCAATCCTTTTCACTTGATTCCAATCCTCTGAAAAACGGAGCGATCAACCCAATTTCTATCATATACAATTCCTCAGCTTTATGATTTATTTGTATATTAATCATATTCTCCCCGTTTTTTGGGCATGCCGTACAGCACAAACCGTTTGGCCTAGCGACACCGTCCAAATGCCGAAATGTCCGGAATTCTCTCGTGACACAGTGAATCTTTCGAATGTCCCTCAACAAATTACCTTTCCCGTCAAAACGCTGACTTTGGATTTTTTTTTTTTTTTTTTTTAAATGTATCTAGTCCTACGATTTTGACCAAATCACATTTACACATCAAAAATTTCATGACGACAAGGGGCGAAAAAGTTGCCCATTAATTTCTAATTCGATGCCATTGACGGCCATGCACGTGCAAATGTAGCGGCGGCCTTATGTAAACAAAGAGCTCTTTCCGTTGAAAGTTCTTGTGAATAAATGCTTAAAACCCCGAATTCTCTTTAGATATAGACGTAAAACAGTCTCAATTCTTGGTTAAAAGTAAAATAAACGTGCATTCATTTTACGTAAACATTGCGAACTACTATGATGCTAGTCAGTAAACAAATGTAGTGGCGGCCTTATTAAACAAAGAGCTTTTTCAGTTCAAAAATCTTGTGAATAAATGCTTAAATCCCCAATCTCTCAATAGATATGGACGTAAAACCGTCTTGATTCTTGGTTAGAAGCAAAAAAAAACGTGCAGTTAGCATTTATTTTACGTAAATATTGTGAACTATGGCGCCAATGCTGTAGTGGCTAATTTCAATTCAACCTAAATCCGGTGTTGGATGGCTGCATGTGTCGCTGCGACCAACTTCGAATAATTAATAAAGGGTTTATTGTAGAGATGTCCCGATCACGTCATTTTCAAAGTATCGGAATCGGCAAAAAAATATCGGCCATGCCTTTTTTTAATATATATATATATATATATATATATATATATATATTTTTTTTTAATTGAATCGTTTTCTAATTGTATTTAACGTTACAGACATAATATGTTACACTTATCCAGAGTCTATAGTTTAGGCTTAGGGTAGGGTTATCAAATTTATCCCAATAACGGCGGTAATTAATTTTTTTTTTTTTAATGTATCACGTTAAAATATTTAACGCAATTAATGCATGCGCTGCACAACCCAATCACGCATTGTCGCGCTCCATCTGTAATGGCGCCGTTTTGCCTATATAGAGAGCTAAAAGGCAGCGTAAAATGAGTAGAGTGAATTTTGGCAGACTTTGGAGCCTTATTTTAATTGGCTAAGGCCTTACAATCCCTCTCCCTATGATTAGAAATATCATGGGAAGCAATGTGGGGAAGCAAGGTAGCAATTAATCTTTTTCTTAACATTATTTCCCAACGCAGAGAAGATATATCAATTGGTAGCATAACGCACAGTCATGGTTCCACTTCCCATCATGCATTTGGGCATGGCCTTCAGTATCATTTACTGAAAGCTCAACAAATACACTAGATGGCAATATTTAGTCACAATATTTAAAGTTACAAGTCTTTCTATCCGTGGATCCCTCTCACAGAAAGAATGTTAATAATGTAAATGCCATCTTGAGGATTTATTGTCATAATAAACAAATACAGTACTTATGTACTGTATGTTGAATGCATATATTCGTCCGAGTTTTATTCATTTTTTTCTTAATGCATTGCCAAAATGTATATGATCGGGAAAAATTATCGGGAATAATTAGAATTGAATCGGGAGCAAAAAAAAAAGCAATCGGATCGGGAAATATCGGGATCGGCAGATACTCAAGCTAAAACGATTGGGATCGGATCGGGAGCAAAAAGACATGATCGGACTAGTTTATTGTACCAAAAACACTTTGAAATTCACATCGTACAGTAGACGAATTCTTTGCGGCACCATACGAACAGGCTCCAGTGTCAGTCAGGGCCTTCTCCCAAAATCCACTGTGCGGGTCTTCGGTCTGTATTAACCACAGCAAAGCTCAGCAATAGTAAAATTCTGGCAGCCACATCTGTCAGTAGTTTGCTACAAATTTAAAATGTTTGCACGAGGAGTTAGAAAGGAGATCACCCGCTCTTGTTTACCTCAGGCTGCATCTCCTGTCTGACACCTCGCCGAAGCTAATCCTTCTGAACAGCTGCATCTTTCACTGAACAAATCCTCATAGGCAAAACTTCCAGTATCCAAACCCGCATGCCCACTTTGGCAGACAAGACACTCGCATATAATAACATCCTTGCTCACTCCCACTATTCCCTCGCTAAGTGTGGCTGAATTATGTTTAAAGCACTTGGTTTAGCGTGTAGGAGCGCGATAAGGCCGGGCTGAGCTGTGAAAATAGAGATTAAGTTTCCGCGGCTTATTAAAGACAACGCGCCTCAGCCTCCCGGCCACACCGCAAATTGCATCTCAAAAACCGCCGCCTCCGCATTGGCTGCGAGATATGTCTTGATGGGTACCCCCACCACCCCACCCCCCGCGGTTGAGCTTTGACAGCCGTGTTAATTCAAGCCTACATTTCCCCATATGCCTTGTGCATCATGGTAGCCCCCCTCCTGTGATATAAGGTTCATTGGTTTCTCTGATGGCTCCCGTCCAGTGTTGTTTTCGTCAAAGATGACGAAAACGAAAATACTTCGTCAACGAACAGCAACATAGATAAAGACATAAACATTTTGAGATGGCTAAAATACGACTAATAGGTATTATTGTCCAAAAGACTAAGACAAAAATTAAAAGGGCTAACAAAAACAACACTGCTCCCGTCAATATGACAAATCACGACCAAGATATCAAGTGTCACTGATAGTCATGGTCTCAAGAGAAAATAAATGTTCAGATAAATTTGAATATTGGCAAGCAGCATGGCTATTGCTAATGGTGTCTACACTTAAAAACTTCAAAAGTTCATTTTATTTACCAACACAATTTTCTCTGCTAATGAGGACTAATTTTGGTATTTACAGTGGGGCAAATAATTGTGCAAGTTCTCCCACTTAAAAATATTAGAGAGGCCTGTAATTGTCAACATTGGTAAACCTCAACCATGAGAGACAGAATGTGGTAAAAAACCCAGAAAATCACATTGTTTGATTTTTAAAGAATTTATTTGCAAATCATGGTGGAAAATAAGTATTTGGTCAATACCAAACGTTCATCTCGATACTTTGTTATGTACCCTTTGTTGGCAATAACGGAGGCCAAACGTTTTCTCTTCACAAGCTTTTCACACACTGTTGCTGGTATTTTGGCCCATTCCTCCACACAGATCTCCTCTAGAGCAGTGATGTTTTGGGGCTGTCGTTGGGCAACACGGACTTTCAACTCCCTCCGCACCCCGTAGCGTCAAAATGATAACAAGACCGGGGAGCAAAAATCCCAAAACCACACGGGGGGACCTAGTGAATGACCTACAGAGAGCTGGGATCACAGTAACAAAGGCTACTATCAGTAACACAATGCGCCGCCAAGGACTCAAATCATGCACTGCCAGACGTGTCCCCCTGCTGAAGAAAGTACACGTCCAGGCCTGTCTGCGGTTTGCTATAGCGCATTTGGATGATCCAGAAGAGGACTGGGAGAATGTGTTATGGTCAGATAAAACCAAAATAGAACTTTTTGGTAGAAACACAGGTTCTCTTTTTTGGAGGAAAAAGAATACTGAATTGCACCATACCCACTGTGAAGCATGGGGGTGGAAACATCATGCTTTGGGGCTGTTTTTCTCCATAGGGACCAGGACGACTGATCTGCGTAAAGGAAACAATGAATGGGGCCATGTATCAAGAGATTTTGAGTGAAAATCTCCTTCCATCAGCAAGGGCATTGAAGATGAGACGTGGCTAGGTCTTTCAGCATGCCAATGATCCCAAACACACAGCCAGGGCAACAAAGGAGTGGCTTAGTAAGAAGCATTTCAAGGTCCTGGAGTGGCCTAGCCAGTCTCCAGGTCTTAACCCCATCGAAAATCTAGCCTGGTACTCCAGACTCACCGCTGTTCCAGCTATTTAGTCTGGCCACCATTAAGCGGATAAAATTTCCAGGGTGGAGCAAGCCACAGCAAACAGACAGCGCAGTGGACCAATCAGCGACGGGCGGGACGAGGGACTTGCGCGCGGAAGTAAACATACGAGGAGAGCGGAGTTTATTCAACATGGCTAGCGCGAGACAGACTGTTGTCAGTGACTTGTGTCGATGCTTTTTTGGTAATTTAAAACTGATTTTACCGTGGATTGGAACATATTCTCGGCTCTTCTGTTCGCCATCTGTGTTGTTGTGGAGACGACTTCCGACGCGGAAGAGTGACATTGCTCGTTAAGAACACGTCACGCAAATAAACGAATCTGATCTGTCGATTGATTTTGTACTTGCTCGAGAGGCCGTTAATGGGCTGGGTCCCAGACTATACTCTCAGTGTTTGAAAAACACAGGGAGAACAGTCTGGCCGTGCCAGGCAATAGAAAATCTGCAGAGGGAGTTGAAAGTCCGTGTCGCCCAACGACAGCCCCAAAACATCACTGCTCTAGAGGAGATTTGCGTGGAGGAATGGGCCAAAATACCAGCAACAGTGTGTGAAAAGCTTGTGAAGAGTTACAGAAAACGTTTGGCCTCCGTTATTGCCAACAAAGGGTACATAACAAAGTATCGAGATGAACGTTTGGTATTGACCAAATACTTATTTTCCACCATGATTTGCCAATAAATTCTTTAAAAATCAAACAATGGGATTTTCTATTTTTTTTTTTCCACATTCTGTCTCTCATGGTTGAGGTTTAACCATGTTGACAATTACAGGCCTCTCTAATACTTTCAAGTGGGAGAACTTGCACAATTAGTGGTTGACTAAATACTTATTTGCCCAACTGTATGTTGGCTGATACGCCATCTGAAAAGACACATTTATTTCCGTGGAATGCCAAAGCTAACCGAGCATACATTAAATCCTTGTTCCTGGCAGGCTATGAAATTTCCTCCATCTGCAAATACTTAACTTACTTACTACAAACTTTTTTTTCCTATTGGACTCAATCAGCGATAAAGACCATTATGTTCCCGGTCCAGAGGTAAGACAATATCTCCCAAACCTCATAGAAAACAATTAGAACTCAGTAATTACAGCACTGGCCTGGAATTTCAGCCAAAGCCAGAGTAAAGACAGTCAGAAAAAGAGCACATGTGACCGGTGCCTGTCGGATGTAGTGTTATCTTACCCTGCATTGACTCTGAAGGAGTGCATGCTTGATTATGAACCCTGATGTGATGTAATGTTTTGCTTTCGTAGTATGAATGTGATAGGCCTGAAATCCTGGATGACAGTATGGCACCATCATTCCATATTATCCACCCTCATTTATCTCAGCGTGGTTTTGGGAAATGCAAAACTAAAACAGAGACATGTTATCTTGACTTCGCCTCCACTGGACCGGCTGATTTATGTTTGTCGACTGATGGGAGGCAGAGGGTGGTGAGAATGGTCGGACACAAAAGAAAACTCTCATCTCCATTTAACCACATCACTGAGTGTACAGTCAGCATATGCACAGTCAAGCCTCACTTTGCACCTTAAATAAAGCAAGAACTGGAATCATGTTGTCTAACTGTTTTATTGCGATCAATGTCTGCAATAATGAATGACAACTGTTTTTATGTACATACCTCGTAGTATCTCCTTGGAACAAAAAAATCTGTGTCGGCCCTTCAGCATTCAGCAAATGTAATATAATTTGTAATTTCACCTCATTTTGGTCACTCAAGTGGCCAACTTATCAGTCTATACCTCACGTCAACACAGGCTGGCAGGTTGTTATAATTTTGTCCACGAACGATCAACCATCCAACTGGTAATGTAGTCCCGAGCCTCAGGACCATCCGTCTGTCCGTCCATCCACCCACCCACCCACCGCTTGCTCCGGGGTCGGGTCGCGGGGGCAGCAGCTTTAAGCCCAGATTTCCCTCTCCCTAGCCACGGGATCCCAAGGCGTTCCCGGGCCAGCCGAGAGACATAGTCTCTCCAACATGTCTGGGTCGTCCCTGGGGCCTCCCGCCGGTGGGACATGCTCTCCGGGGAGGTGTCCAGGAGGCATCCGAACCAGATGCCCGAGCCACCTCAGCTGGCTCCTCTCAACGCGGAGGAGTAGCGGCTCAATGTCGAGGGCCTCCCGGATGACCGAGCTTCGGACACCCTGTGGAGGTAACTCATTTCGGCCGCCTGTATCCGGGATCTTGTTCTTTCGGTCACGACCCACAGCTCGTGACCATAGGTTAGGGTCGGAACGTAGATCGACTAATAAATCGAGAGCTTTGCCTTTCGGCTCAGCTCCTTCTTCGCCACTACGGACCGGTGCAGCGTCCGCATTACTGCAGACGCTGCACCGATCCGCCTGTCGATCTCTCGCTCCCTCACTCGTGAACAAGACCCCAAGATACTTGAACTCCTCCACTTGGGGTAGGATCTCATCCCCGACCCGGAGAGGGCACTCCACCCTTTTCTGACTGAGGACCATGGTCTCGGATTTGGAGGTGCTGATCTTCATCCCAACCGCTTCACACTTGGCCGCGAACCGCTCCAGTGAGAGTTGGAGGTCACGGCTTGATGAAGCCAACAGCACCACATCATCTGCAGAAATCAGAGATTCAATGCTGAGGTCACCAAACCGGATCCCCTCAATGCGTCGGCTGCGCATAGGAATTCTGTCCATAGAAATTATGAACAGAATCGGTGACAAAGGGCAGCCTTGGCGGAGTCCAACCCTCACTGGGAACAAATTCGACTTACTGCTGGCAATACGGAACAAACTCTGACACCGATCATACAGGGACCGAAAGGCCCTTAAATTTGTGGTGGAGGAGTTTGCGTGTCCCAATGATCCTAGGATCTACGTTGTCTGGGGCTTTAAGCCCCTGGTAGGGTCACCCATGGCGAAAAGGTCCTAGGTGAGGGGCCAGACAAAGCATGGCTCAAAAAGACTCCTTATGATGAATAATACAAAAAGTTTCCCTTGCCCGGACGTGGGTTAACAGGGCCCCCCTCTGGAGCCAGGCCTGGAGGTGGGGCGTGAAGGCAAGCGTCTGGTGGCCAGGCCTGTCCCCATGGGGGCCCGGCCGGGCACAGCCCGAAAAAGCAAAGTGGGTTCCCTTTCCCATGGGGTCACCACCTGTGGAATAGGCCAAAGGGGTCGGGTGCGTAGGGAGTTGGGAAGCAGACAAAGGCAGGGGCCTTGGCGGTCCGACCCCCAGCTGCAGAATCTAACTATTTAAATCATTGTCTGATTAAATGTTATGTTCGACTCGATATACGTATACTTAAAAACTTTTATTAAATATGAAATATTTCAAATATATATTTTTCTTTTTTTTTACACATAAATCGGGTACGCAGAAAATAAGGGGAAAAATTGAGTTTTAAAAGGGGGACAAGAAGCTAGAGAATCAGGGCTAGAGTCGGCTGTGGACGGCGATGTTGGTAAGTGAACAACAGCCGCTAACACTGAACCATAGACTAAATGTTTACATTCTCGATCATCGTGACCAACGCCCGATTCGAGCTCTGAGGAGAGCGAGCCTTCAGTAAAATGAAAATCATAAAAAACTACCTAAGCTCCACCATATCAGAGGGCAGGCTTTACAACATAGCCATGCTCTCCATTGAGCATGAGCTTGCTCAAAAACTGGATTTCACTGATGTTATAAATAACTGTCAAAAAATCTAGGCGCATCACTGTTTGAGGGCTTGATAACCCCAGGGATGTAAAGGGGGCAGGCACAGGGTGTTTGGTTATACTGTTTTGTTGCTTAGCAGGCAGGCATAGCACTCTCAGTTGTATTGGATTGTAGCCTACATGGGACAATAGATGGAAATTGTTTGTTTATATTGTGTCACATCACATTACAGTCTGTTAAATTTAACTGTCCATCTCAAATTAAATAATTTGAAAATCTACACTGTCATTGCTTGCAAAGCGTTAAAAGTATTGCGTATGTTGTCGTGACAAGCCGGTGACAGGGGTGGGGTGGGTTCTGGGGGGCCCTATAATGGTCTCTTGTCCCCGGGCCCCTGCAAGTCTGTTGACAGCCCTGACCCTACTAAAACTAAATGAAGACAAACACATATTGAAATGACTTAAAATATGACTAAGACTAATAAGTATTTTCGTCCAAAAGACTAAGACAAAATTTAAAAGGGCTGCCAAAAACAACACTGGTTAGAGTCCCACATAGATATTAAGAGCTTGCCTTTCAAAGTTGCACTCATTGAACTGCGTGTGTAGCTTTCATTTCACTCAGCGGCAATAGATTTAAGCCCACACCGGGGTCCGCCTTTGCCCGTGTGGCCAGCTTTTATTTTGGCTTCAAGCTATGAATGAGGCGGGTGGCAGCGCGCTCTCAGGTTCGGAGGGCCTCTCGGTGGTTCTGCTCACATGACGGGAACAGAACAAAGCGCCGGTGGCCCTGGATGGCGTCCGCGGTGCCAGAGAGTAAGGCCAGCTTGAATGGAAACTGTCACTTCCACTCAGAGCAGTCTGTGATCTGAGCCACCCGAAATGGCGCTCAGTTAAGTGGCTAATCCTAGCATCCCTGCTGGCTCGACAGCCCCCTGCTGCTATGACAACCTGAGGGAATCTCCTTTGGCTAAAACTTAATTGGATGATTTCCTCTCTCCTCTGCTTTTGTTAAGTAAAGTCTAGTCTGCTGGTGCGATTGTATTGCGACTTTCACTTGGAGCTCACCTGCCGCTTGTTGGAAAAACAGGCCCCGCTTTCAGTACCACAAAAAAGTGACCTATTTAACCACTGTAAATATTTATCATGCTGTGCGTCACAAAGCATGAACATTTTTGTTACGCCCAATCGAGTGCTGGCCCAAACAAACCTAAACAGTCGGCGCAGAGATGCTTATGCCAGGAAAAGCCATGTGCGTGCATGCATTTCATTTTAAGTAGCTACTGTAATCCCAAAAATAAAACCTGATGAATTACCACTTGAAACAAGGCTGAAGTGTATAATTGTTAAAACGAGTGCACCAGTTCAGATTTATTAGTCCTATGCCTAAAAACAAGAATTGAAGCATGTAATAAATCACGCTAACTTCCTTCTCAAAACCATTTCCTGGGTCAAGAAGCTCTGACTTCCTGTTTGGGCTTACCTTCTTCACAGGCAGTCCCACTAAACCCTGGACAGCATTTCCACTCCAGTGAGGTCACAGTGCGGTACACTGTTTTGTAGGAAGGTCTAACAACTGTCCTATAGCTGAAAAACAAAACAAAAAAATTGAAATAACAATGTGTTATCAATACATTACTTCACAAGTTTGAATAATACAATCTCTATAGGCTTTTGGATTGGTTTGGTCAACTAACTAGACACTTTAATGCCTCTAGATTTAACAAAAGGAAGAGGAAGAGCAATGAGACCAAGTAAACATAGGGAAAAAAAGTGGATATCCACACATTTATCCCATTTCTTTTTGGAACGTGGCTGTTTCCTAAAAGAAGACATGCTTTGTTTGAGAAATGCACTTTTTTGTTATTGCAATTCTGCTTTTTTTGTATTGTAGTGGGGATAGTTTGATTGACTATTCAAGCTTTATAACCATCCTACATATTGTTTTTTCAAAAGATTTATTTACAATGTGTTGTAATGAGTGAATAAAAAAAATGCAATTAGGCTAGGTTCAGTCCATACAGGAGCACATAGACGTCTCACATGGATAAAGAATACAGTGGGGCAAATAAGTATTTAGTCAACCACTAATTGTGCAATTTCTCCCACTTGAAAATATTACAGAGGCCTGTAATTGTCAACATGGGTAAACCTCAACCATGAGAGACAGAATGTGGAGAAAAAAAAACAGAAAATCACATTGTTTGATTTTTAAAGAATTTATTTGCAAACCATGGTGGAAAATAAGTATTAGGTCAATACCAAAAGTTCATCTCAATACTTTGTTATGTACCCTTTGTTGGCAATAACGGAGGCAGCTGCGGCTCATAGTCCAGTGCGGCTTATCTATGAACAAATGCCGTTTTTGTGTCACATTTGGTGGGTGGCAGCTTACAGTCAGGCAGAAATATATATAATTGAGTTAATTACAGGTTAAAAATTAATTAATCGTAATTAATCGTAATATATATAATCGAGTTAATTACAGGTTAAAAATTAATTAATCGTAATTAATCGCAATTCAAACATCTATAAAATATGCCATATTTTTCTGTAAATTATTGTTGGAAAGATAAGACACAAGACGGATATATACATTCAACATACAGTACATAAGTACTGTATTTGTTTATTATAACAAATCAACAAGATGGCATTAACATTATTAACATCCTCTTAAAGCGATCCATGGATAGAAAGACTTGTAGTTCTTAAAAGATAAATGTTAGTACAAGTTATAGAAATTTTATATTAAAACCCCACTTAATGTTTTCGTTTTATTAAAATGTGTAAAATTTTCAATCAAAAAATAAACTAGTATTTCGCCATTGTTGATGTCAATAATTACACAATGCTCACTCATGGTACTAACCCATAAAATCAGTTGGACCCAAACGCCAGCAGAGGGCGCCAAACACCAAAAATAAGTAATGGTAAATGGTGTTATACTTATATAGCGCTTTTCGCCATCCACCTACTCAAGCAGACATTACACTGTACTGTCATTTTAGTCTGTTTGAGCGGGGATTGTGCGTTAATTGCGTCAAATATTTTAACGTGATTAATTTTAAAAAATTAATTACCACCCGTTAACGCGATAATTTTGACAGCCCTAATATATATATATATATATATACATATATATGTATATATGTGTGTATATATCTATATACATATGTGTATATATATATATATATATATATACATACATATATATGTATATATATGTGTATATATATATATATATATATATATATATACATATATATGTATATATATATATATATATATATATATTTTTTTTTTTTTTAAACGACTAGCGACAAAAAGGCAGACGAAACTCTGGCGTCACAATGTTGCAATCACGTAAGCCGGGTACGTCGTAACCAGTGTTGTTAATCTTTTTTTTTTTTTTTCTTAAAAAAAAAAAAAAAAAAAAAAAAAAAAATGGTCACACAATGTGAAGGGTAAAGGGTTTATTGGGACAATAATTGGCCCTAGCCCAATTCTTTACCCTAAACTTAACTAGACACAGAGGTATTGCGGACATTGCGATAACTAGATAGTAACCTTTGCTATGTGTGGAAGTCATTTAATGTTGTGAATCCACCGTTAAAGTTGTTAAAATTGCTCCCGTTATTGCATTAGTTCCCTTCTGTCTACTTTTGACTATGTGTACGTTTTAAAACTATTTCATCATTTAAAGATAGATTTAAGTCAAGGTTTTGCCGATTTAGGAGCATTTTAGGTAAAAAGTTACATAGGTTCGCTAGAAAGGTTCTCTACAACAGAGCCTTCCTGAGAAGTCTACCGCTTTAAGATGGTGGCTGTTTACTAACGCATCTCGTTCTTTATTATACATGTTGCTAATGCAGCCGTGTCTGTCATTTGCATCTAGTTCTGTATATATGTGATATCTACCGAAGCATCATGTGGGCGTAGTTTGTAAGCTATCGGCTACAGTCAGGTATTATTGGAGCCACCTAGCATAGTAGCATCACGTTTGCAACGGCGTCACCCTCCCTTGCCTCCTCCACACACCTGCTCTGCTCTCTCGTCTCCGTGAGTCCGTCTTTCTCAGACTTTTCTCGTGTCAGTCAACCAACATAGTAACGCACGCCTTTCCCGCCTCAGTAACGGTAACGGCGTTGCCAAGATGAGAAAAGTAATTAATTAGATTAATCACTACTGAAGAAAATAACGCTGTTAGTAACGCCGTTATTAACAACACTGGTCATAACCTGGGGACTACCTGTATATCATACTCCCATGTGATACATTAAAACTGTTCAGACCAATAGGACACTCAGATTCCCATTCTCCATGTCAAGAAGCTGAGCAGGACAAATAAAAAACAAAAACAAAAAAAAAAACAGTGAAATGAATGTTAAAGTGATCCTCTAACTTAAATACATGTAGGCTCTAATAAATCACAATTGTTCTCTTGTACTAAAATATGTTGTTAGAAACACATAAAATGTTAAATCAATGGCAATATTTTATAATAATTAGTCCATATTTTGACCATTAGTTGGCGCCATGGTTTGCGGGCTCGCAGTGATGACGTCATTGGTATCCTTCATGTTCAACAATTGCTTATTGCTGCCTAAACTCGCGAAGTAAAAAGCCACGATGTGCTGCTTTTGGATGCAATTTCCAGTCAAATGGAAACAAAGGGAGTGAAGTGAGTGGTCAAGTTGGAATTATTATTTTTAGTGAATAAATGTGCATAAGTGGAAGCATCTCCCCCTTTTTGGTCCCTGTATGCACGTATCCTACCCACCACGCGTTACAACTAGCGTCCGAACATTTTTCCTGGATCCTCAGTCAAGTAAGGGATCCGTCTATTTTCTGGATCCGACGGTCCCACCGCGTCTGCAATATTGGTTTCGGATCTGTCCATTTTTTTGATTCGTCGGTCCCACAGCGGCTTTTTGGATCAGTCTATTTTGTGGAATCGACAGCCTAATCGCGGCTGCGACATTGCCATGGTATCGGTCTAATTCCTGGATCTTCGAGTGAGTAAAAAACGCGGATTTGGATTACTATTGCCATCTTTTTTGTTGACTATTCTGTGTGGGAGTTTTCCCCAAATCATACTAAATAATTAAAGCACTATGGCACATTACAGTGACGACAGTGACTCTGATGTGAACCTTACAACAATGTTGGGAGTTCGTCAGGGAACGCGTGTGTGCGTACTGCTGAGCTCCCGAGTGAAGAGTGGTCAAGGTGGAAATATTACTTTTTGTGAATAAATGTGCATAAGTGGAAGCTTCTCCCCTTTTTGGTACTTTTATACACGTATCCTAGCTACCACGCGTTACAATGTACAAGACATGGATTACACAAGGTGTGTTCTTTGGCCTGTACTGTATGTAAAGTACACGACAGCTCTGGATGCTAACAATCTACATAATTATATTGAGATAAGTTTGAAAACGCAATATGCTTACCTTGAATATCTGCTAATAAAACCGGACAGCATACACCCCTCGCTCCCAACAGGACTTCCCAACAGTACTCTCTCGCATCACCAGTTTTGCCCAACTTTTGTCTTATCAGGTATTTTGCTGCACGCATTTTTCCCTGAAGCTCGTCTTGTGAACGACCAACAGTGCTGTCCTGCTCTTCACTTTTCAGATCTGGTTCGAATAGGAAGGGTGGAACTGACGACATGCTGGGAAAGCTAACGAGTGACACGCTGGAATTTCGGCAACGGGACCAGTGACGTCACGCACTGCGACGTAACAAGAATGGCGACCTATCACTTAAAATAATTTTACAAACTTTATTAAAACAAAAACATTAAGAGGGGTTGTAATATCAAATTATTATAATTGATACTAACATTTATCTTTTAAGAATTACTTGTCTTAAAAACAGAGGATCCCTTTAAGGTAGGTATTCTCACTATTCTTCTCACCTGCCGCCAGTACATCCCTGTGGCCAGCGGCACGTCTGGTAGACTCTTTGCACCACTGTTCCATTCTGCACCTGGCAAGTCACTGTCCTTGTGACTGTATGAGGACACCAGTTTCTAAAGGGACACACAAAAAAAGGAAAGCTGAAGACTATCGTGCAGAATACGCGTCCTTTGGTTACACAAAAACAGCATTTAAGGATGTAAATAATTCAAGTACATCACTTGAAAAAAAAACATCATGCTTGCAAGAAATTAGCCTCACAGTCACATTTTCTTTTCTGTGGTCTCCACTGGATTTAACCCCCCCACTCCCAACCACATCCCCCAGCTTCTTTGTCAAAGAACCCCTTTGTGGCATTTACTCATTTTTAATCAGTCATGAGATATCCAGAGGTGCATTGTTAACCCTATTTACACTCGTGTCTATTCATTTGCATACTACTTTCAGATAATGTCACCCTGGAGAGCAGACAAGATCCCATTCTGTGACGACAGTGCTTCAGCACATGCCAGCGCAAGGTCACAAGTCCACACTGTGTCCACAGAAGCTTTGGAAGGCATTATTTCAAGTGTTATGCCCCTTTCCCACTGAAACTAGTGGGTCAACGCGCGTTTTTTCCAAGCCGATGCAACCTACTAGCAATTGGCATTTGGCTAGGGTGACCAAACGTCCTCTTTTGCCTGGACAAGTCCTACTTTCACGCAGTATCCTCGTTGTCTGGGCGGGTTTTATAAATTCACAAAAATGTCCGGTTTTTATGATTTTTTTTATGGGACCAACTTGAAGAGAATTCCTCCGGCCGCTAGTGGGCAGCGCTTGCCTGCATTGACGTTGCTCCTACTACTAGGGGCGGGAGAAGGAGTAGATCTTCTTCTTCTTTTTTGTTGGCAGTTCACCCTTTGTTTCATGGGGAATTACCACCATCTACTGACGGTTTGGCGAGAGCTCAGACTACAGTAAGGAGTTCAATAAGAAGTTCTATAAGACGTGGCTCCATACACCTTTCTGTAAGTTTCTCCTGTTAATGTTGATCACGTGTTTTCTGTTGTACATAGGGTTATATGTGTACACAGAGATGCAGTATATTGTATGAGTCTTGTAATTTTTCTGCGTTAGTTAGTGGTTGAATGCTAGTATAGCTAAATAGCTGTGTTGCTTATGAGTTTTTTTTTTACGATAAATACGTATATAATGGCAACTGTTGACTTCTGTCGGAGATTTGTACTGGTGTAATCTGTAAAATCCCGTTTGTTGACGCGTCTTTGCGCTGCTGATGGTAGTAAACTTTTGTAGCAAAAGTCTGATTTTGCCTCAGCTCCCGTATTCGCTAATAGGGTAGCAATCAGTGAGCTCAGCTGCGCTAGGCATTATGGGCAATGTAGTTTTGAATTTGAACTTCTGCGTTTGGAAACATGCTGGTTGAATCGCTTGTCAGTTTATTTCAGTTATTGTTTGCGTACAATTTAGAACATTGTATGAGAATAAAAATTGAGTGGGAATAACATTTTGTCAACGACAATTGTCGTGATCGTAATTTTAAAAAATGTTGAGTTGGCACATAGCCAACTGTGTGTGTGTGTATTAACTGGACTACATTTCCATGAGTCTGCATTATATTACTTTTTTAATAATTATTCTTTTTTATTTTTTATTGTTTGATTATTAATTTTAGGAAGAATTAAGCCTGTTGAGTAAAAAAAAAGTGGGAGATATACGCATCTTTGAGTGATCTTCGAGTAAAATTCAAGTATCTGGAGGCCGGGCCGAGTGTCCTCTTTTTTGGAAATCAAAATATGGTCACCCTACATTTGGCACCTTTCCCATTGACAAAAAAAAGCCGTGTCTTTTTTTTCCCCCACCCCTCCTCAGCTGTGCGTAAGGTTACGTGACATCACGCTAAAATGCGCGTCGACAATTCATTCAGATCAAGGAAGTAAACAATGCAGAGCAACATGTAAGCTTCCTTCCCGTTTGTGTTCTCCGTTTGCATGCTTTTTACTGCCCTCAAAATGATCGAAATGCAGCAAAGGATCAACACTCTGCTTGTGCTGAGGCAACGTAGGCGACGTGAATTCTTCTTCTTCTACTAGCTTTGTTGTTAGCATCGACGAAACTACGGTTGTGGGGCGTGTTAAATGGGAGGCGACTGGCACGTTGTAATGATGCATCACGTAAGAGCCTACGTCACCACGTAGATTAGGGTGTTGACTGTTGACCCGGGGTTTTGCTTTCACACTGCAAGACGATCAGAGCCGAGGTGATTTTAATGCGGGTCGCTTGGCGGGTTGATTGACACGAGTCGAGGCGGGTCGCTGCACCTTTCCCACTGCCACCAAAAGCAGACCTGTTAAGTTTCACGATTTGGTCGGGAGACTCCCGATTTTGACCCCAATGCTCACGCCTCACGATTAGAAAGCCAAATCTCCCGATTTTCCAAAAATGTCAATTTTTTTTTTTTTTTTTTTTTACGTTTTTGTTTGTCACCGTTTTGTAACGATACCATTCGGCCCGATTCGGAAAGTGACCAACAACGAATAGCCTGGCCGTCTCCGACTTCCCTGCCCTCCCTCTCCTTCAGAGCTGGAAAAGCCCAACCAAACATCTGACAGGGAGGGAAGAGACGAAGCACCACCGACTTCCCAAGATGCTGGCACTAATAAACCGGCTTTTAGACTGGTTCAAGTCTTTATTTTGGAAGGAAGAGATGGAGCTTACCCTGGTCGGCCTCCAGTATTCGGGAAAAACGACGTTCGTCAACGTAATTGCCATAAGTCTTACCTGCCAGCGATAGCTAACTAGCCTAATGCTAATAGCATTAGAGCTAATGATGGGAGAACGATGACGAGGAAGAAGTCGCTGCTTTACTCTGTGTTTTCGTGGATCAAACATCATGGAATATTAAACCACTGCGGTCCTACCCCCACAATATATGAATTTAAGTGAGAAAGCGTATCGTTACTTACTTGAAGTTTAATCATTTAGATTCGCTATTATGCTAAAGCTAAAGTGTATACTATACACTTTATTACATTATATCATTATTACTGTGCTGAAACAAAAAATATAAAGTTTCAATTCTAGGTTACAATTCAATTAAAAAACTGCCATGACAAAGATACTTGCTCATTTAGTCTGACGAAACCCTAATTGGAGTGATGGTTGATGAGATGAAGAGGCTGCTGAGGAAGCTGATGTCCATATTTGTGCAAATGGATGTGATCAGGAAAGCTGAGGATATCCTAGATGTTGATTACAGGAACAAGGAGAAATGGCATGACACAGGCAACATAGCAGTATCAAATGATGCCAGACAATACATGGAGCAAGTTGAAGACTATCTCTGATGCCACCAAAAAGAGGTTCTTTGACAGTGTAGTTAATTTTTACACAAGTGTTGTGACCAAAATGAACTTGGAAAAAAATGGTTGCATTTTGTCTTAGTGATCGTCGCGCGCGCGCGTCATCAGGGTTGGCAAACAGAAATCTCCCAATTTGCAATTTCTACAACTTAACAGGTATGCAAAAGCCGATTGTTAGTGGGTTGACACAGGTTTTTTGGCCAGTGGGAAAGGGGTATAAGAGACAAAAAAAAAACACAGTCCCCCCCCCATTGACGGGCTTGTGTTGGTCGTGGACGCACACGAAGAAAAGTTCTCTCTCACCGTGTTTTCCCCGTGCTGTTAAGCATTTATTTTTGCCGTTTTCATGTTGCAAAAGTTTTGTGGTGAGCGATGTGGGGAAGAATGACAGGAGATTGGCTCTTTATTTAACACGTGCTGTTCTTGTGCCCCATACACCGCTCGACCCACCCCTTGTTCTTGTGCATGTTGCAATTTGAAGGCACTTTAAACTAAATAAATTGTCAAAAAAAACTGACAATTATTATTATTATTATTTTTTTTTTTTTTACTATTTATTTACACTAATATGATCTATATACAGTGGGGCACATAAGTATTTAGTCAACCACCAATTGTGCAAGTTCTCCTACTTGAAAAGATTAAAGAGGCCTGTAATTGTCAACATGGGTAAACCTCAACCATGAGAGACAGAATGTGGAAAAAAAACTGAAAATCACATTGTTTGATTTTTACAGAATTTATTTCCAAATTAGAGTAAAAATTAAGTATTTATATACCTACAAACAAGCAAGATTTCTGGCTGTCAAAAGTGTCTAACTTCTTCTAACGAGGTGTAATGACACTCCACTCGTTACCTGTATTAATGGCACCTGTTTTAACTCATTTTCGGTATGAAAGACACCTGTCCATAACCTCAGTCAGTCACACTCCAAACTCCACTATGGCCAAGACCAAAGAGCTGTCGAAGGACACCAGAGACAAAATTGTAGACCTGCACCAGGCTGGGAAGACTCAATCTGCAATAGGTAAAACGCTTGGTGTAAAGAAGTCAACTATGGGAGCAATTATTAGAAAATGGAAGACATACAAGACCACTGATAATCTCCCTCGATCTGGGGCTCCATGCAAGATCTCACCCCGTGGCGTCAAAATGATAACAAGAACGGTGAGCAAAAATCTCAGAACCACACAGACCTAAGTGAATGACCTACAGAGAGCTGGGACCAGAGTAACAAAGGCTACTATCAGTAACACAATGCGTGGCCAGACGTGTTCCACTGCTGAAGCCAGTACACGGCCAGGCCCATCTGCGGTTCGCTAGAGAGCATTTGGATGATCCAGAAGAGGACTGGGAGAATGTGTTATGATCAGATGAAACCAAACCAAACTTTCTGGTAGAAACACAGATTCTCGTGTTTGGAGGAGAAAGAATACTGAATTGCATCCGAAGAACACCATACCCACTGTGAAGCAGGGGGGCGGAAACATCATGCTTTGGGGCTGTTTTTCTGCAAAGGGACCAGGACGACTGATCTGTGTAAAGGAAAGAATGAATGGAGCCATGTATCGAGAGATTTTGAGTGAAAATCTTCCATCAGCAAGGGCATTGAAGATGAGACATGGCTGGGTCTTTCAGCATGACAATGATCCCAAACACACAGCCAGGGCAACAAAGGAGTGGCTTCGTAAGAAGCATTTCAAGGTCCTGGAGTGGCCTAGCCAGTCTCCAGATCTCAACCCCATAGAAAATCTGTGGAGGGAGTTGAAAGTCCGTGTTGCCCAACGACAGCCCCGAAACATCACTGCTCTAGAGGAGATCTACATGGAGGAATGGGCCAAAATACCAGCAACAGTGTGTGAAAAACTTGTGAAGAGTTACAGAAAACGTTTGGCCACCGTTATTGCCAACAAAGGGTACATAACAAAGTACTGAGATGAACTTTTGGTATTGACTAAATACTTATTTTCCACCATGATTTGCAAATAAATTCGTTAAAAATCAAACAATGTGATTTTCTGGGTTTTTTTCTGTCTTTCATGGTTGAGGTTTACCCATGTTGACAATTACAGGCCTCTCTAATATTTTCAAGTGGGAGAACTTGCACAATTAGTGGTTGACTAAATACTTATTTGCCCCACTGTACCATGCAAAGCTTTATTGATGAAAATACACAGCAAGTTAGATGTATTATTAAAAAAAAAAAAATCCTTCCTTCGACCTGATGAAAGTGGTCACCCTACATGTGCTAGTAGGCTTGATCTTGACCCCCCCCCCCACCCAAAAAAAAATTATACATCACAACATTAAAAACACAATGAGTTATGAACAATGACATGTATAAATCCCTCCGATTAGATTCACATGGTGATAGCTGGAGGACAGCAAACTATTACCATGCTGCGTGTTTACACAATCAATAACTGCAGCTCTGTAACTGCCAGCTCCATTTAGAATCCCACAAAGGAAACTGCAGGCCACTTAGCGCAGAACTTTGTGTGTTCTGCTGCCAATGTGTTGGCAAGTGCGGGAGGGGGGCACCACCGTCTGTTTGTCAATACGCACGACCATATGTTAGTGGGTGAGGGAGTAAAAGAAAGCGCCAAAGGCAGAGGATGCTGAGCAGCTCCCATTAACAATCTCCACATGTGGTGGTGGCCGCACACAAAGATCTACAGTGTATCACAAAAGTGAGTACACCCCGCTCATTTCTGCAGATATTTAAGAATCTTTTCATGGGACAACACTGGTAAAATGAAACTTTAAAACAATGAAAAGTAGTCTGTGTGCAGCTTATATTATAGAGTTAATTTATTTTCCCCTCAAAATAACTCAAAATATAGCCATTAGTATCCAAACCCCTGGCAACAAAAGTGAGTACACCCCTTAGAAACTACATCCCCAATTGCCATATTGAGTACTGCTTGTCATTTTCCCTCCATAATTTCATGTGGCTCGTTACAGGAGTGCTGTCAGCATTGCTGCAGAGATTGAAGAGGTGGTGGTGGTGGTGGTGGGGGTATCCTTCCCACCACCATGCTTGACTGTAGGCATGACACACTTCTCTTTGTATTCCTCACATGGACGCCGCCACACATGCTTAAGACCATCGGAAGCAAACTAATTAATTTTCGTCTCATCAGACCATAGGACATGGTTCCAGTAATCCATCTGCTTTGTTGACATCTTCAGCAAACTGTTTGCGGGCTTTCTTGTGTACAGTCTTCAGAAGAGGTGACAGCCATGCACACCAATTTGATGTAGAGTGTGGCGTATGGTCTGAGCACTAACAGGCTGACCCCCCCCCCCCCCCACCACATCAATCTCTGCAGCAATGCTGACACTCCTGTAACGAGTCACATGACATTTTGGAGGGAAAATGACAAGCAGTACTCAATTTAGGGATGTACGTAGTTCCATGTGGTGTACTCATTTTTGTTGCCAGGGGTTTAGATTATTAATGGCTATATTTTGAGTTATTTTGAGGGGAAAATTTTATAAGATTCACCAGACTACTTTTCATTGTGTCAAAGTGTCATTTTGTCAGTGTTGTCACATGAAAAGATATACTTAAATATCTGAAGAAATGCGAGGGGTGTCCTCACTTTTGTGATACACTGTACAGTTTGAAGAGATGATGCACTCAACTCTTAACCTTGCTAAAGGTAACGAGCCCAACGAGTTTCACAGGTGCATTCACTGAACCGTCATGTGATTCTTCTCTAATTTGTGTAATTAACAGCACCTGTTACTTACCTCTGGCACATAACAGGTGGTGGCAATAACTAAATCACACGTGCAGCCAGTTAAAATGGATTAAAGTTGACTCAACCTCTGTCCTCTGTCCATGTGTGTACCACATTGAGCATGGAGAAAAGAAAGAAGACCAAAGGACTGTCTGAGGACTTGAGAAGCAACGTTGTGAGGAAACATGGGCAATCTAAAGGCTACAAGTCCATCTCCAAAGACCTGAATGTTACTGTGTCTACCGTGCGCTATGTCATCAATAAGTGTAAAGCCCATGGCACTGTGGCTAACCTCCCTAGATGTGGACGGTAAATACAAATTGATGGGAAATTTCAACGAAAGGTGGATAAAGAACCTCAACTAACATCCTAACAAGTTTAGCTGTCCTGTAGTCCGAGGGTACAACAGTGTCAACCTGTACTATCCGTCGACGTCTGAATGAAAAGGTACTCTATGGTAGGATACCTAGGAAGACCCCACTTCTGACCCAGAGACATAAAAAAGCCAGGCTGGAGTTTGCCAAAACTTACCTGAGAAAGCCAAAAACGTTTTGGAAGACTGTTCTCTGGTCAGATGACGATCAATATGTTTAAGATTCAATATTTCACATTTATACAAAGGTAAAGGTTAGTAAACACTGTCATGAACGCTTCCCACCAGCTACGAGAGTTAACTCCAGTGTGTTTAGTGTGTCTAGCGATGGTAAAACAGTTTTTTTTTTTCTCTCTGGCATCTGTCTGTGTTGAGCAAGAGAATGTGTGTATAATGTAAACACGATACGAGTCATACACACGTGCTTTTTTGGGGGGAAAATAATTCAATTATTTTTGTTCTGATGGTAATAAGGTTGAACCTGCACTGCCCAGCTGTTGGTTTAGGCTCATCTAAAGAACTGCATTTATTTTAATTTTATTTAGAATATTTCAGTTTAATTTTTGTTATTATATTTTTTTTTCTTTTCTTTCTTTCTTTATTTATTATAAACCTGTCCTGTTCCGCTGTTTGACACAGAGAATGGAAGTCTAAGTGTCCGGTTGGTCTAAACAGTTTTAATGTTTCACATGAGAGTATGACATACTCCCATTGTGATCACTCAACATACCTCATTTATTATGACAAAGCAGCGAACAGAAAGGGGTTATGGGGGAACAGAAGAAAAGAGAAGACGCACAAGAAAAGAAAGAAAAGAAACACAACAACAAGAAATACATTGAACGCCTACACTAACTATTATTATGCTGGTGCTATAGACCCTACTCACGCGACGTCACAGCCACGCCCCCGCGCCATGTTGCCCGTATACTCGTCATGTTAATGCATTAGCGCTTCGTAAATTCCTCCTATTATGGCGTGTTTTTCTGCTCGTTAACATTAATAATCAAAATGGTGAAGTCGTGTGTGGCGGTCGGTTGCAAAAACAGAGAAGATAGACGGAGAGACTTGAAGTTTTACCGTATTCCGAGAGACCCGGAGAGGAGAGCGAGATTGACTGCTGCAATTCGACGAGAAATCTGGGCTCCAAACGACTACCACATATTATGTAGTAGTCATTTTATATCTGGTAAGAGGCATTTAATATATATTTAGAGGGTTTTGGGCTGACAACCACAATTAAGATCATTGCTAGGCTAATCGCCGACAACATACATTCAGACGTTGTGAATGAACTACCTGAAAATATATAATTATAAGGGGATAATAAGACCGTTGTCATACAATTAATTTACAATTTCACTATTGAGGTCAAAAGCCAAAAAATAAATTCAACTAGGGACAATCTGGAGTAGTGCTATCGCACTTCATATTTATTACATATTATACATGTATGTAGTGAGAGTGCTATCGCTAAACCATATAAACATTAAAAGCCCTAGCTCCATTGACAAATGACATGAAATACATTAGACTTGACAGTGGATGTTAGCAAGAACAAAAGATTTTGAATTGAAAATTTCGTAACTCACCTTCCCGAGCATAAGATTCCTGCTGAATTTTCGTGTATGAGGACCTGTTTCACCCAAACAGCAACGTAGCATTTATAAGCCTCCAAGCTCTTAAAGTTTTTCAAACTTTCGTGAGAATAGGCTGATTTTGTGTGGACAAGATACAGTGATACCTAAGCTCACGAACGCTTAAGCTCACGAACTTTTCGCCTCAAGAACATTAAATTCGCGAGCATATAGTCTCTGCTGACGAACTAGTTTTCGGCGGACGAACCAATTCACGCGGTCGAAAAGCGCCACGAGAAGCTGACGCACGATCACGGCGTCCCAGTTCGTCCCCTCACTTTCGTTGAGTGCGGACGTGGTTTGTGTTTGATAGACATTTTGGACCATATTGAGTGTACTTTTGCTATTATGGGACCGAAAAAGAGTTACCTACAGTCCTTATGGAAGGTGACTCGTGTTACCAATTCGCCCTCGACTGGTAATTGGCGGTGCTTCCAGCTTCCCACCGTAGTGAGAAGTGGACCGGCGAGTCGCGTTGGCTCGTTGTCGTCGGTTGTCTTCGGTTCGCCCGATTTCCTCTCCAGAAAGGTGGCGGCGTGCATACAAACACCCAGAGGCGTCGGATGGCTTTTTTTGGGCACTTTTATTAACAACCAAAAGCATGTGGGGGGCACAGCACTGGAGTCTACGCTAACTGCGCACTTTGCCGGTAACACTCTCCTTCCAAACAGTAACTCCCTCCCTCCCTCCTCCTCCAACTCCATTCCATCAAGCCATCAACTACCATCACAAAGGTAAATAAAACGACTTTATTATACAGTACAGTTTATTTCTTTAATTATAATACAATAGCACATTTATTATACATCAAATAAGGTATATTTTTGTGTAGTTTTAAGGCTTATTTAGTAGAAAATTATGTTTTATGGGGACCTGGGAACGGATTATTCTCATTTTAATGGTTTCTTATGGGAAATAAATGTTCGGAAGACTAACTTTTCGCCTTACACACACTTTCTGGGAACCAATTATGTTCGTGAGCGGAGGTATCACTGTAGTTGTAAATATCAGGGTCAGGCAAAGACGGCGAAGACAGCGGGTCGAAAAACATCGATTTAGGCATCAAATATGGATCTGGCGAATGGATAAACTGAAGCTTTTCCACGTAACGCCTTTTATGCAATGCATCCAATGAGTTTACGGCGTCAGATAACACCGGGGCTTCCATGAATTGCTCTATAACTTGCATGACTAATTGAAAACAATGAGAATAGGTCTAAAAAATAGGTACAATATGGCGGCCGGATACAGCGACACGTCATTTTGTGACGTAGGTGAGTAGGGTCTATTGTCAGCTAGATGTATTTCCTGTTGACACCATGTGGGGGGCCTGTTGACAAGGGAAAGAAGGGGACGGGGGTCGGGGAGTCTATAAGCTAAGTGATTGAAAGGGGTAGAGTGTACACAAATCAGCTCTGTGATCTAGAACCCAGTAATCGTGTGAATCCCTTGGGAGTGTAAGCCCGTTGGCGACTGACCCTACGCCGCCCCATCACCAATTCCGGCACCGGGACCCCCCACCCGAGTGCGCCCAATCACATCCAGCTGCACGCGAGCCCCACCAAGCACGCGACAGCCTTGCAGACGAGCGGAGAACCACACGGGCGGCAACCCAGGACCACGGCCCCCACCCAGCCAGCCCGGGGCGGAGGGGGGTATGGGCAGCGCAGCCCATCCCTCCTCCCGCAGCCCAGCAAAGGAGCCATCGTCCCCTCCCCCGGGATCCAGGGTGGTCCCATGGGCCACCCGTGCACCAATCTACCGGCCTTCAGGGATGGCAAG
The DNA here is from genome assembly GCF_030265065.1 of Corythoichthys intestinalis. Classification (NCBI taxonomy): domain Eukaryota; kingdom Metazoa; phylum Chordata; class Actinopteri; order Syngnathiformes; family Syngnathidae; genus Corythoichthys; species Corythoichthys intestinalis. Next base: position 59,850,984 of record NC_080397.1, on the reverse strand, counting down.
AGGGGACGCACCACCAATCCACCACCACCACCAGTGCCGAAGTGAGGAGTGCGTGAGCTAAGAGGCAGGCTCCTGCGGGCGTCGCCCCGTCCACCAGAACCACCGGCTGCAGGGCGGGAGAAGCGCCAGGGCCCCTATCAACCGCCCACCCCTCACCCCGCCGCCCGAGCACCTACCATGCATTTTTTTTTTTTTTTTAATTTTAACTTAACATTATACTTATGTTCCAATTTGCTAATATGTTTTGAAAAATAAAAATCCTGTTCGATGGAAATAATCTTCAAAAAAAAATTTTAATCGAGATATCTCATACATACCGGCACATGCCTATTACTGGGGCATATGCCCCATTGAGATATGTCTGGCGACGCCCATGAGGTGAGCTTGTCATTACTAGGTTGGACCCATTTTTCCTTTTGACCTAGAATTGGAAACATCCCACATAGATATGCACAGAATCACATCGCGATGTTGATGTAGCTTTTAGGACTGCACCTGTACACTGAAAATCCCCTCTTCTTCTATCGCGTGGATCTGTGATGCCTATGAAGGCAATTTGACCGCAACTCAAACCCAGAGAATTTTGGTTATGATTTGAGCGTTGTGACATGTTATCGCTCTGTAATTAGATGACCGGTGATGGCAGAAAGGGTTAGACAGTAACCTGAAGTCAACTCCTTTGAAAAACTTTTTTAGGGCTTGTATACATCGAGTTAAGATTGAGTACAACCATATACACTTTGTTACTTCTGTCACAGCATCAGCAAGATTGTATGTGCCTGTCATAACACTGCCTGCGATTTGTTTGACACATGATGAGGTATGTTCCGTTCCTTTTCTATTTTCCTCTTTCCAATCATTTTGGTAACTGCTGACCTTAGTTTCTTCTGTCAATCATTGTCACTAACATTTTTTTCTTAATAGTTGAACCATCTGCAGCTTGTTTAAAATCTCTGATTCAAAAAATTTTACACTACACTATCTTCATTAGTGATGTCCCGATCGCATATTTTTGCACGCGAGTCCGAGTGTCCTGATTTTGAGAATCTGCCAATACAGTGTCCCGATCCAATACCCCCCAAAAAATAATAAATAATAATTTGAATAAAAGTTGCAGAAATGTTACAGTACTGTACTGTTTACAGTGCTTCCTCTTCCACTTTTTTTCGGGAGTGCTGCGTAGTATAAAACGTATATATTTTTGTGTCATATGGCCATTGGGTGTTCTTGATCATTTTGTTACATTTTAGCCCTTTAAAAGTAAAAAAATATATATGGCAGAAAACACTCAGGTGACTTGAAGTTCTTCTCTGAGACCCCCAATTTGGCCAAATTTCTAAATTGTCCTATATGCATGTGTGATACGTCAGTGAAAAGCTTAAAATGTCAATTTTCTGGGGGAAGAAAAATTTTGAACAGGAGGGCATTTAAAAAAATAAAAATTAAAAAAACATTTAAACAGCAAAACTCTCACAGGAGGCGAGAGCATGCGAGAGCAGAATTAAAGACGCCCTGATTTTAACGACATATTATCGCGTACTTACCTTGTTTCAATTCAAAAACTCCATGTAGCATGTATCATCGGCTGTCAAGACACAGATGTGAGTGGCCACAGCCGGATTTTTGGGGGATTTTATGGGTGAAACATGGTAATATCACAAGGGTCGTGATGCAGAAATCGCAGACATCAAGGAGTGGTCGAGATGTCCTTTTTTTGCATATTTACCCTTTTAAACGATTTTTTTTTTTCAATTTTTCTTTGTTTGGATCGATTATTTATCATCTAACATATTGGGGAAAATACAACAGTAACAAAAAAATACAATTTATCGATAGTTATGAGGTACGTATCCGTGACTTTTTTACAGACAACAATTTTTTCATTGTGACATAATTTGTTTAAAAGTTGAAAATATGCAAGTGAATAATTTTTTTAAAGTTTTATTTATTTATTTATTTATTTTTATTCAAATGAAATATTAGACATCAATTAATGATTATAAGCTAAAAATGACAGACATTTTGATTGATAAATATAGTTTTTTACCTTCTTTTTATGGCTGGGTTGAAACAAAAGCGGTTGCGCGACGTCTGTAAATGGGGGTTTTCAGGGTAAAATGGACAAAAATAGCTCGGGGGTTTAATGCGCCATGAATATGCGATGGCACCATATAGACATATTGTTCTATCATGCACAACAGTTCTTTTGGCTTAAAATACAGCAGTTTATTTTAAAGAGGGGTGTAAGAGCAGAAACTGCTTTTTCAGCCTTGTCAGTGTTTTCCGCCATATATAAATTAGGCCTGATCAATGTTGAAAAAAATGTACATTGCAGTATAAATTGCCAATGCTCCACACTTTTTGCATTGTGTGCACTGCTGCGCTTTTCTCCTAAGGTGCGCCAGCACAAAATGTACACCCACATTTTTTATTGTACAAGTAGTCCCCGGGTTACGAATGAGTTCTGTTCGTACGCTAGCGACGTAACCCGAATATCCGCGTAAGTCGGAATTAACCCTTTAAGAACTCCTACATCTCAAAATAACTATGCAAAAAGTCCAAACATATTGCATTTTCTTTAATGATGGAGGATACACTGCCGCCTGGTGTCAGCTTTGGGTCTGGCTGGACTGTTGCCTTGTATAACTGATGAGCAGACTCTTGGATAAAGGGTAGCTGCGTTCTGGTTTGGCCCACATACGCCTGTAAGTTGTTTCAGTTATTATACATGGGTTGGACAAAATGATGAAAACACCTAACATTTTGGCATCGTAATCATTTAACATTATTGTTAAAGAATGGCATGAGGAACCAAGGGCGTCGGTCTCAACATTGGTAGGGACGATACAACAGCATAACTTGCATGTACACTTTTTGCTCGGGATGGGACGTTAACAAGACCAGACACATTAGGTGAACGGAGGGCAGGGCTACATTTCTTGCAAATACGAACCTAATTATTGACATGCTAAATCTGGGGTGCTCATGACATCAATCACAATTGACAAGTCGATCGCAACGCTAGTGTGGGTAGCTTGTGGCACCCCCCCCCCCACTCCCCGAAAAAAAATATTTTTTTAAATGTACTTACTTAAAGTGCGTACGACAGGATAAAAAAAGTCTTAAATAGAATTATTATGTGAATTAGAATCATATTATGAGACGATTTGACTATAGACAACAATTTGGCAAAGCGCAGATGACAAGAAATGAGTCTTTTAATCTGCCGTTTAGCCACGCCTACCATGATAGGGCTCTAGTGTCCCCAACAGGAGGATGACGTCGGCAGGGTCATAGTTTCATCTGATTTAGAATTCAGCCCATTGAGGAGGGAATTATTCAGAACGAGGAAAATGCAACGAAGAGAGCCGCAAAATGTCATTGTTTCAGTCTCTCTACTCCAATATTTTTACAGGATATTCCTTCTATCGAAGTATTTTTCCCCAATTGCTAAGTAAATGGTATGGTCATGACAAATAACAGTCTTGTGCTAAATGGAATATGAAATAATAAAAATGCATTTATTCAGTACGACATGGCAAAATTCTCCATAATGGTCAAAACTGTCACCTTTACTGTTGCACCTCCCGAACGATATTTTATGCCACCGTAGTTAGTCGGGCTTTTGTCATTTCCCGGCCCCAGCTTCGGAGAATGTAAACAAACCAAGAGCCGTGACAGCTAGCCGACATGCTAACCCGAACTGAGCGACGTCTCAAAGTCTTATTTTTGCTTTTCAAATCGAAAAATCACACAAAACTAGCCCAGATAATGTCACACGGCGGCAGGGTTGTCAATTGTCTTCGCCGATCGGCAACCCGCCCGGCAGCGAGCAAGTTACAGCTCGTTCCCCTGCTACGGACAGGAGAGCTCGCCGGGGAAGCAGCTGGAGAGTACCGTCGGACAAACCGGCCGACGTCGGAGGAGCGCGTAGCTGCTACATGGTCAACACGAATATGGAGTAAAATAATGCTTTTCTACATGGCGAGGACATAAGCAGTGAGAGAGTCATACGAGAGCGGCTGCAGTTGTTGTGCAGCTAACATGGCAGGATGTGTCTGAGAACCTTTCTACATGTTCGTCCATGATCAAACGTAAGTAAATAGTCCTTTATTTAAAGAAAGTTTGTAGTGTTTACTTTCTAATTACTGTATTCGCGGCCATTTTTAACACAAAGTTGCAATTTCTGATGGGGTTAAAAATTTGACAGAACGCCGGACACACGAAGAGGGCACCAAGTCGAGTACAGCACTCTCCCGGTGTTGGGCGGGTGCCGCAAGCCGCCGGTTGTCGGCCAAGTGGCATTTTAGGTGTACAATCGGCCACAAAATGCAAGCCACCTCCGTATTAAAACGTGTGGCATGATCCCAGTATTTGACATAATACAAAATACGATGTTTACTCACTTCCTCGTAAGTCCAATGGTCCCATAGTAGTAGGGATTGTTTTGGCCAATATCCGCCATGAGCGGGAACCTTTAGAAACCCAAAAAGGCTCACACGCCTCTCCCTGGTGCAGCAACAATTTTCTGCAGTTGTTTGGCTGGCGTGATGCGAAAAATAAACAAATTAATCCGCAAAATCAGCTAAATCCGCAGTCCATCTGCATGCTATAAAACAATGCTGTATTGTGAGTAGGCATGTGCCGGTATGAGATTTTGACGGTACGATAACCGTGAGCAAAAATACCGCGGTTTCACGGTATCACGGTATTGCATTTATAGCTCCAAAATGTGTTGAGAGGTATGGGTTTTAAAAAAAAAAAAAAAACTTTTTTCCGGGATTTTTTTATTGTTCAGAAAATCTTTGCAAATTGGAACATGAGTATAATATTAAAATAAAATAAAAAATATTTTAAATAAAATAAAAATAAATAGAACTTACAGACTACCCCCAGCCACAGCAAGATTAAAGCAAGAACAAAATTAATTGCTATAAAAAAGTAAAAACACTTGTAAATAAAATTGAAAAATATTTACTGTATGACTTTTTTTTTTTTTTTTTGAGGGGGCAAAAGCTCAAGTGAAGTTTCGCCATTTTCAGCCACTGTGTCAACTCTAGTCTACATGTCATGCCTTTGTGTTAAAAAGACAAAAAAATCATAAGTTAATAAGTTAAAAATTGATAAGTTAGTTAAAATGTAAATATTGTTATGGTTTCATCTAAAAAACACTGGGAGTGATACCTGTCCTTGTCCTGCGAATGTGCATTTGTGCTTAGGGTAAGATCATATGTCGCAATTAGCAATCTTTGACGCTCCCCTTTTTTTTTTTCCTTCATTCAAGCTTCGATCCTAGTGGCCGTGAGATTTATGACCTCGGTGAAGTTGCTCTCCCAGCTAAGACTAGGCTAATATTCGTCTTTGTAAGTTTTTAGTTTGTATTTTAAATTTGAAAGGAAAATGTGTGTTTTGTTTTGGGCTAACCTTTTCATGGTGTTCACATTCTGTTGTGTTTGTGCTAATGAAGCTGTAAAATACGTGTAAAATACTATTGTACAATGTTTTAAATGTATTCTTTTTGTATATTTCAGTTACCATGATTTGAGACATCCATAAATTCAAGAAAAGTACACCTTTTGTATTGAGTGCTTCTTTTTGGTTCGCCGGTTTTATACACAGGTGTAGGCGCACTATCCTATTCCCCTCCTATCCTATTCCCCTCACTATCCACTCGCAGGGGCCTGCACTTGTCAGTGACGTTCCTTATTCTCGCTATATGATTATACAACTTTAACATTTGTTAATAATACGCTCTGTGTGTAGTATCATCCATCGCTTTTCCTTTTTAAATGTGCACTTTTAAGCTAGGGTGACCAAACGTCCTCTTTTGCCCGGACAAGTCCTACTTTCACGTAGTGTCCTCGTGGTCCGGGCGGATTTTATAAATTTATAAAAATGTCTGTTTTTTATGAATTTTTTTAGTTTTATTCACGGGACCAATTTGAAGAGAATCCCTCCGACAGCTGGGTGGCAGCAGTTGACATGGCTCCTACGAGAATGGAGGGAAGTAGTAGTTCTTCTTGTTTTTGTTGGCAGTTTACCCCTATCATGAGGTATTACCGCCATCTACTGGGTTGACGATTTGGCCACAATGCCTGAAGTTTTTTGTTTTTTTTTAATGATAAATACGTATATAATGGCAACTGTTGACTTCTGTCGGAGCTTTGACCGTAAAATCCCATTTGGTGTCGCATCGGCGCGCTGCCGATGATTGTAAACTTTTATAGCAAAGTTTGATTTTTGCCTCAGCTAGCAATCAGTAAGCTAAACCTCGCTAGGCATTATGGGAAACGTAGTTTTGAACTGCTACGTTTGGAAACATGCTGATTGAATAGTTTGTCAGTTTATTTCGGTTTCTGTTTGTGTGCAATCTAGAACATTGAATGAGAACATCAATTCAATGGGAATAACAATTTGTCAAGGACAATTGTCGTGATAATAATTTATAAAAATGTTTAAGTCATTATTTTTTTTCAAACTGCATTTTTCCATCCAGAGTGTGGGGGCACACTTTAAATATATTAAAGTGATATAGGCATCTTTGAGTGAACTTCGAGTAAAATTCAAGTATCTTGAGGCTGGGCTGAGTGTCCTCTTTTTTAGAAATCAAAATATGGTCACCCTATTTTAAGCAAACGCAAGAAGTAACAACGGGAACATTTTTAAACAGGCATTTCACGGGAGAGCATTTCGACTCGTCGGCCAATCATATAGCGAGAGCGAGTGGATAGTGAGGGGAAAAGGATAGTGAACCTACACCTGTAGGGCTGTAGTGTCTAGCTGCTAGCAGAATAGCTTCACTGACACACACAGGAGAGCGAATACCGTACAACGGTATGATGGAAAATTTTAGTGGTTTTGAAACCGTCGGTGTTGTCACAGATTACTTGAAAAAGTAATTTCATTACTGATGACTGATTACGCCTCAAAAAAGTAATCTAGTTACTTTACTGATTACTTCATTATCAAAGTAACTAAGTTACTTTAAAAGTAATCCATCAGTTACTTTTTACCCATTTTTCTCCCTTTGCCGCCAAAACATAAGAATGACAACAGAAAAATGTCATCACATTTAATTGACTTTCCAATGATTGAATTTAAAGGGGAATATCAGAATTTCGCGCTAGCTTAGCCACTCCGGAGCCCTGAAACTAACAAATATCTGACAAACTGCCAGGAATTTGTTGAAATCAACTCCACCGACCAATTAAACCCTGCTAACTCTAAGATTAAGCCTAATGCCAATGTAAAACAATGCAAACTGACGGCACAATAATCAACAACACACAAGTGGATTGTACAATGCAATAAACACAAAGGTGGTGGCAAGCGCGGATGCGCGTGCAGCCGTGCACATTAACAACCCGGAAGTACTCCTCTCAACACACACGCGGTCAATTTGGCCACAAAACGTGGCAGCAACTAAGCACTTTACACTCAATCGGACTTACAACACATCCCACAGATGCTAAACGAACACATCACCTCACGGCATAAATGTGCAACACGCATATAATGTAAACAAAGCTTGCCAACTTGGAGCGATGACTGCCCGTCGTTGCTACGGCAAAACTACGAAACGGCCGCGCATGTAGGGGGGTCCAACCTTTTGCTGATACCCTCCAGAATGAAGGAAAAATACTCACCTTCATTCATGGATATCCACAGATCAACATTCTCTCGCAATGTCTCAACACTTGGCGAGTTGGCGCGAATGTCCACCCGCCTCAGTCCCACAACACGTGACGCGAGACCAAAACAGGAAATAGCTAAGAGGTTGTCATGGAAACACATACCGGGAACCTTTTATTTTCGCATTTTCTATTCAAAATGCTCTTCGTACATGACTACAATATTCTTCATTCTACATACGTTATGAGGCAATGAAAAAATAGTAACGCAGAGACACTAAGGAAACTAACTTAAATCAGATTACTGGTGTAGAAAAATGAACGCGTTAGATTACTCGTTATTGAAAAAAGTAATCAGATTACAGTAACGCGTTACTGACAACACTGGAAACCATGACGTTTTCATACCACGGTAAACCTTGAAACCGGTCACCGGCACATGCCTAATTGTGAGATGCTGACCCGGGTGACGTCATATTCACATTTTCATGGTGCGGGTTTCAAAAATTGAATATTTAAAACGATCGCTTCCACCCACATTCAAGCGGTCCATTACATTCAGGAGCATAAAACACTGTGTGAAATATGAAATAAACATGCTTTTCTGTGTCATACGCACTTTAATATAACTTGCCAAGGCTCCACACTTACTTTTTGAATTGGTTGCACTGGTGCGCTAACTTTTTTCTTAGCACAAAATGTAGGCGCACCCACATTTTTTATTGTATCACCTTAGCTGCAATCAAAATAAAACAACATAAACAATGAAGTCATCGTTATTTATCTGTCAAATATAACATTGTTACTGCTACTTCAATCAGGGCTCTATTGTCCAATCATAAAACGTTGTGGAAAAGATTTGAGCAAGACGTACTAAAAGTCAGGCCAAAAAAATATTAGGAACAAAGCAATCAAAAACCTAATTTAAAAAAGATGTCCAAAGTACAGCGTGTTAGATTGTTGTACAGGCATCAAATAATGAAATACTGTATCTTTAAGATTACAGCAAGATGTATGACATCATTGTCTTCGCTGGAGGAAAAAGCTTCTAATCATTAGTGGAAAATGTTAAGATTGTAAAGGTGACCCAGTCAAGTCAAGCAGTAAAATAGAGGGGTGGGTTTTTTCTCATTCATTTATCAACCACAACCAACAGATAAAGATCTATTTCCCAGGCTCTGAGGGGGGCAGATGGAGGTACACCTGGGAACAGCTAAAGATTGCCACAAGCGGGGGTGACTTTTATGGCCTCCTGCGCCCTTTGCTTTTCACTAATTAGCACAGAGGAAACAACAACTTTAGTGACTGTAATAACAAGAGCGCTTGGTATTTTACAATTTCCGAGCAAGCTTACCTTAAAGAGCAATAACGTATGACCAGACAGAGAAAAATAATTTCTCCATGCATGGGATCATATGAGGATACATTCCGTCTTTGTACCTGTAAGCTTAAAAGTAATTGTGCTGATGATTATCTCTCATGGGATTTAAATAAATGAGGTTATAAAATACCGTACAGGCAGTCAAGTCCCTTAATTAATATCCGGTAAGTATTATACAAAGATTCTTTGATATTTTTTGTGGTGTCTTCCTGGATAATAATTGTCACGTGTTTATCCAATATGACGTGGTAGCAAGCAAGGTGTCAGGTGGTGACCATGTTATTAACAAAAAATATATATATATTTCAACATACAGTATATATTTAATCCCCAAAGTTTAAGTGCATATGACATGACTGAAAAAGTTAAATAGCATTATTATTGGAATTAAAATCATATTTTGAATAGGCCTGTCAAAATTATTAATTATTTAAATTAATCACGTTAAAATATTTGACGCAATTAACGCACATGCAGGAGCATATAACACCGCGTGAAATATGAAATAAACATGCTTTTTGATGTCATAGGCACTTTAATATTGTTTGTCCCGCACTGACATTGCTACAAAATATATAAATCACCAGTCATTTCTTGCAGCCAACGATTTGAAAATGGCATTCTCGTGAATCCTTAGCATTGGCCCATCTGGTCGCCTTACAGCTCACACAGCCTTCATCTTTATGAGACTGCTTGGTACACTTTGGATGGAAGACTGGAAAATGAACAAGCTGGCAGACAAAGCTAAATGAGTGGCAAAGGCAGAAAATGTAACATGACAAATGCTAGTGGAAAATGTGACTTATAACCATGGGTGCACATAATTTTTTCGCCCAGGTTCTCAGAGGAGGACCTGGAGATGTGACTTGGTCCTCATTGAGCTTGAGAGCCGACCCGCCTGATGCGATAAATTTATGACAAGCTTTACTTAGAGCCAATTAACTTTAATTAATTATATTAACAATTAATGCTTGATTAACATTAACTGGCACAACAAAATTGTCATTACTTTGAAGTGAAATGTAAAGAAATAAACATAAAAGCACCAATTCAAAATAAAGGGCATTATGCGGCTCTCACATTAACGCCAAGCCTTTTTAAAAGTGGGATGTCCTCCTCATAAGACCTCATTGAACGTGCATGTTTAGCTTTGTAAAATGCGAGCAAAAACACGTTTGTCAGTGCATGTCGCTGTTCATTACCTTTATTCCGCGACTTGTCCATAGGGCGAGTGGGGTCATGTCTGACATCGATAGTTTGCTTAATTGCCACATGCTCTCTGTTTTTTTCGTGCTTTTCAAAGTTTGGATGGCTGAAATTCTTTGACCCTACATAAAATGCGCTGCTCTTATCGGCGACATTGGGATTCTCACGGCACATTTTGTACCGCATTTCCGTGCGAGCATCATTTGCTTCTAGCCATGGTACCTCCTAGAGCTGGGAATCTTTGGGCACCTAACGATTCGATTACGATTACGATTCAGAGGCCCCGATTCGATTATAAAACGATTATTGATGCAACCCCCTCCTTTTTTTTTTTTTTATGTTTTGTACATTAGTTCCAAAATTGTTCAAAAATACTGTCAGGCTAAACCACACTACTATTTCAGTATCATATACAAAATATACAAAAATAATAATTAAATAATAAATAATAATAATAATAAAACTCCAGTCCCCATTCTGTATCAGCAGCTTTAAACTACATTCAATTAATTTAATGTTGTGAATCAACCATTAAATTTGTTAAAATTGCTCCCGTTATTCCAGAATTTCTCTTTTGTCTACTTTCGACATGTGAAAGTTTTAAAACTATTTTAAAGATAGATTCAAGTCAATATTTTACCGATTTAGGAGTATTTTAGATAAAAAGTTAATTAGGTTTGCTTGGAAGGTTCGCTACAACAGCCTTGCAGCGAAGTGTACTGCTCTAAGATGGCGGCCGTTTATAACGCCCGCATCTAGCTTTTTGTAGATGTGCTGCTAACACTACCAAATCTATATTGCATCTAGTCCTATATAAATGATATCCACCGTAACATATGGATGTACTTTGGAGCAGCTTTTCGGCAGCAGTCAGGTATGTTGTTGTGTTTTTTTTTATCTCGTTGCAAGAGTTGAGCTAGAGCCGTGAGTTGAGCATTGGCATTACCCGGGGGGCCGGGTAATGGGAAGCATGATGTTTAGCTACTCTCGCTCCGTTCCCTCCCGAAGACCGCGCGGCGCGCTGAGTGTTGTGTACTTCCGCTTTACTTCGTATATTTCAATAATCGGAATTTGGATGTTTGTGAATCGTTCTCGAATCTTCCACGGCCGAATCGCGAATAATCTAAGAATCGGAAATTTTGCACACCAATAGTACTACCTCCTGTACCCACTTTTCAGCAAAAGTCCTTTTTTTCGGTAGCTCCAGTGACGTATCTGTCGTCTGTCTTTTGACGGGGGTGGGGGAACACGGAAGTAATTACTCAGTGTGGCCTGCCTCTTCGACATTTTGAGAAGTTATTTTCTCGTGTCCGCCGCAAATACAGTGGTCAGCCATCGGTACGCAAAAGCGTATGGAAGCCGTTGAGGGCCAGCGCATTTGTCTACGTCCAGTACGCATGCGGACCACTTATGTGCACCCCTGCTTATAACTCAACTTTTAGAAGGAAGGCAAGATGCTTGACTACTGTAAAAAGGCCTTGGACCACCATTAGATACATTTTTCCCAATGTTAATGTGATAAAATGGGTTTATGTATGAAAATACATGATTAAAACAGGCTTAAAGTGCGTATACACCAAAAAGCATGTTTATTTCATATTTCACGCTGTGTTTTATGCTACTGAATGAAATGGACCGCTTGGATGTGTATGGAAGCCATCATTTCATATATTCAATTTTTGAATCCTGCGCCATGAAAATGAGTGACTTCCGACCCCAGTCTCGGGTTTAGGACGAATGCGAATGTGACGTCACCCGGGTCGGCGTCTCACAAAACAGCATTGCTTCATAGCATGCAGATGGACTGTGGGTTCAGCTGATTTTGCGGATCAATCCATTTATTTTTCACATCACGCCAGCCACATGTGCTGCAGGGTTTTGTTGCTGCACAAGGGAGAGGCGCGTGAGCCTTTTTGGGTTTCAGAAAGTTCCCGTTCACCCCGAGACCGGCCAAAACAAGTGTGCGACAATTGTGGGACCATTGGACTTACGAGGAAGTGAGTAAACATTGTGTTTTGTATTATGTCAAATACTGGGATCATGGAACACGTTTTAATATGGAGGTGGCTTGCATTTTGTGGCTGACAATGCTTCTTGTCCACTGAGAATGCCACTCAGCCGAAGACCGGCAGCTTGTTAACCCCCCCCCCCCCCCCCCCCCCCCAGGGAGAGCGCTATACTCGGCTTATTGCCCTCTTTGTGTGGCTGGTGTTCTGTCAAATTTTCCACCCCATCAGAAATGGCAATTTTGTGGTCAAAATGGCAGCGAATACAGCAATTACAAAGTAAACACTACAAACTTTATTTAAATAAAGGAATATTTATTTAAGTTTGATCATTGACGGACATGTAGAAAAGTTCTCCTCAGACACTTCCTGCCTTGTTAGCTGCACACAACAACTGCATGCTGCTCTCTCACTGTTTACGTCATCTCCGTGTTTTTAAGCATTAATTTACGCCATATTCGTGTTGCCCATGTGGCAGCTACGCACTCCTCCGTTGTCGGCCGGTTTGTCCGGCAGTCATTCTCCATCTGCTTCCCCGGCAAACGAGCTTTCCTGCCCGCAGCAGGGAACGACGAGCTGTAACTTGCTCACCGCCGGGCAGGTTGCCGATCAGCGTAGACAATCGACAACCCCGCTGCCGTGTGAATTGATCAGGGGTAGTTTTATGTGATTTTTTTGAAAAGCGAAAATAAGACTTTGAGACATCACTCGGTTCGGGTTACCATGTCGGCTAGCTGTCAAGCCTCCTGGTTTGTTTACTCTTTCCGAAGCCGGGGCAGAGAAATGACAAAAGCCGGACTAACTCCGGTGGCATAAAATATCTTGGGGAGGTGCCAAGACGTCGACAGTTTTGACCATTATGGAGTCATTTTGCCATGTCCTACTGAATAAATGCATTTTTTATATTTCATATTCCATTTAGCACAAAACTGTTATTTTTCATGACCATACCATTTATTTAGCAAATACTTGGATAAAAAGAATATCCTGTAAAAATATTGTAGTAGATAGATTGAAACAATAACATTTTGCTGCTCTATTCGTCGCATTTCCCTCGTTCTGAATAATTTCTCCTCAATGGGCCAAATTCTAAATCAGATGAACTCACGACCCTGCTGAAGTCATCCTCCATTTGGGGACGCTAGAGCGCTATAATGGCAGGCGTGGCTAAACGGCAGATTAATAAAATAATATCTCGTCATCTGCGTTTTGCCAAATTGTTGTATATAGTCAAATCCTCTCAAAGTATGCTTCTAATTAACATAATAATGCTATTTAAGAGTTTTTATCCTGTCATACGTACTTTAAAGTGCATGTGACACGAAAAAGCATGTTTATTTCATAATACACACTGTATTTTATGCTCCTGAATGATATGGACCGCTTGGATGTGTGTGGAAGCGATCGCTATATTTATTTAGTTTTTTTTTTTTTTTAATCCCGCGCCTTGAAAATGAGTGACTTCCGGCTTCGGTCTTGCATTGAGGAGGAGGGCGTTGTGACGTGTACGGGTGAAGGCGTCCTCTTCACTATACAGCTGTACTGTTGTGTATGAGGACTAAGGATTCAGCTGATTTTGCGGATTAATACGTTAATTTTTCGCATCACACCAGCTAAACGGCTGTAGAAAAATGTTGCTGTATGAGGCAGAGGCATGTGCGCCTTTTTGGAGTTTCAAAAGGTTCCCATTCACCGTGGATATTGGCCAAAACAAGCCCGACTACTGTGGGACCATTGGACTTACGAGGAAGTGAGTAAACATCTTGTTTTGTATTATGTCAAATACGAATACAGCGATTACAAAGTAAACACGACAAACTTTCTTTAAATAAAGGACTACTTACATTTGATTATTGATAGGCATGTAAAAAGCTCTCCTCATGCACATTAGCTGCACGTTAGCTGCACAACAACTGCAGCCGCCCTCCTCTGGGGAACGAGCTGTAAATTGCTCTCCGCCGGGTGGTTTGCCAATCCGTGAAGACAATCGACAATCCAGTCGTCATGTCACACAATCCGGGCTAGTTATGCGTTATTTTCCGCTTCGAAGACTCTGAAACATCACTCGGTTCGGGTTAGCATGTCGGCTAGCTGCCACGCCTCTTGGTTTGTTTACTTTCTCCGAAGCCGGGGAAGGGAAATGACATATGTCCGATTTAGGTGTCATAAAATATCGTTCGGGAGGTACAATAATAAAGGTGAAGTCGACCATTTTGACCATTATGGACTAATTTTGCCATGTCGTCCTGAATAGTGCATTTTTATTATTTCATATTCCATTTAGCACAAGACTGTTATTTGTCATGACCATGCCATTTATTTAGCAATTGGGGAAAATACTTGGATAAAAAGAATATCCTGTAAAAATATTGAAGTAAAGAGACAAAAACAATGACATTTTGCAGCTCTCTTCGTCGCGTTTTCCTCGTTGTGAATAGTTCCCCCTCGACGGGCTGACTGGTCCTTTTCAAGCCATTTATTTAGCTATTGGGGAAAAATACTTGGATAAAAAGAATATCCTGTAAAAATATTGGAGTAGAGAGACTGAAACAATGACATTTTGCGGCTCTCTTCGTCGTGTTTTCCTCGTTCTGAATAATTCCCCCTCAATGGGCTGAATAGTAAAACCGATGAGCCCAGTCTCCCGTTGACGTCATCCACCTATAGACCCTACCCACGTGACGTCACAACTCCTTCCTCCTGACTGGTGCCGCCCATTTGTCCGTCAACACATCATGTTTACCTGTTACGGCTACGTACATTCCTCCTATTTACGACGTGTTTTTCTGCTCGTTAACATTAATAATCAAAATGGTGAAGGCGTGTGTGGCGGTCGGTTGCAATAACAGAGAAGATAGACGGAGAAGACGGAGAGACTTGAAGTTCTACCGGATTCCGAGAGACCCGGAGAGAAGAGAGCGAGATGGGCTGCTGCAATTCGACAAGAAAACTGGGCTCCAAACGATTACCACAGATTATGTAGTAGTCATTTTATAACTGGTAAGATGCATTTTAATATATATTTAGAGGGTTTTGGGCTGACAACCACAATTAAGATCATTGCTAGGCTAATCGCCGACAACATACACGTATGTATGTAGTGAGAGTGCTATCGCTAAACCATATAAACATTAAAAGCCCTAACTCCATTGACAAACGACATGAAATACATTAGACTTGACAGTGGATGTTAGCAATAACAAAAGATTTTGAATTGAAAATTTCGTAACTCACCTTTCCAAGCACAAGATAGATTCCTGCCGAATTTTCGTGGACGAGGACCTGTTTCACCCAACCAGCAACGAAGTATTTATAAGCCTCCAAGCTCTTAAAGTTTTTCAAACTTTTGTGAGAATAGGCTGATTTTGTGTGGACAAGATAGTTGTACATATCAGGGTAGCTAGCAGATGTCAGGCAAATACGGCGGAGACAGCGGGTCGAAAAACATCGTTTTAGGCATCAAATATGGATCTGGCGAATGGATAAACTGAAGCTTTTCCACATAACGCCTTTTATGCAACGCATCAAGTGAGTTTACGGCATCCGAAAGCACCGGGTCTTCCATGAAATGCATTATAAATTGCTCGATCAATTGAGACCATTGATAATACAGACACAAAATGACGGACAAGGGGGCGGAACCATACAGCGAGCACGTGATTTGGTGACGTCGGTGGGTAGGGTCTATTGGGGACGCTAGAGCCCTATAATGGTAGGCGTGGCTAACTGGCAGATTAAAAGAGTAATTTCTCGTCATCTGACGTTTGCTAAATTGTTGTATATAGTCAAATCGTCTCAAAATATGATTGTAATTCACATAATAATGCTATTTAAAACTTTTTATCCTGTCATACGCACTTTAAGGATATGTTTATGGGCTGCAACAAAAAAACCTAAGGGAATTTTGATTGATGGGAAAAGCAAATCAAACACGGCAGAAATAGGAGAGTTTTGTCACAGGGGTCACATAAGGCCCTTCCCATGGGAACTTGGTTAGAGGCGAAAGGCAATTATGAGAAAGACCTAATCCTAAAGGATAGAAGAAGCACAAGAGAAAAATTTGCTGACGACACATTGCAAAGCCATTTATGAAGTCACTCGAATCTGCAGTAGCTTGAAAAGACAAATTGGCTTGTAGAAATTGGAGAAACGAAGCGAGCAATAGATGATAACACACATGAGGGATGGGGGCTCTCAATGCTTCCAAGTTCAAAGTGAGCATGTGTGTTAAGGTTGTGCAGATGAAACGCAGAAAAGTCAAAACACAAAAGGTCACGTTGAAGTGTCTCCTCGCAGCAGTCGGTAAAAAACAAGGAAAACCCTCATTTGTCTTCGTCTGTCCGGGCCTTTCAGGTGTGGACACCTGCAGCCTTTGAGAGCGTCACGGCTGTTACACCTTAAAGTACTTCCAAGTGAGAAAGCTGATTCACCTGGAGTGCCACATGTGGTTTGGAAAAAACACTTACACTTGCTTTACAGTAGATGGCTCAAATTAATAGTTGTAGGTAGGGTGACCACTTTCATAAAGTCAAAATGGCTCAACCCTTAATTAACACTAGGGTTGTTCCGATCATCTTTTTTTGCACCCGATCCGATCCCGATCGTTTTAGTTTGAGTATCTGCCGATCCCAATATTTCATGATTGCTTTTTTTTTTTGCTCCCGATTCAATTCCAATCATTCCCAATAATTTTTCCCGGTCATATACATTTTGGCAATGCATTAAGAAAAAAATGAATAAAACTCGGACGAATATATACATTCAACATACAGTACATAAGTACTGTATTTGTTTATTATGACAATAAATCCTCAAGATAGCATTTACATTATTAACATTCTTTCTGTGAAAGGGATCAACGGATAGAAAGACTTGTAATTCTTAAAGGATAAATGTGACTTTGTATATTGTGACCAGGGGTCGCGTTAACCGAATATTTTCCGTCGTTGACTGGTTTTTTAAAACGGTGACGTAAAAAACTGAAGTCCGTCCGTTATTTTGACAGGTTGCAATTCACACCCTAGACCACAGGGTGGCGAGTGAGCATATTAATTAGCTATTGTCTCTCTGAATGCATGACGCCGTTGGCTATTCTGTCAGAATATTGTAGCGTCACTGTGGTCTGGCGGCGGCACCGTGATTGACACATCAACGCGAGGTTCTTATTGGTGCACCCGGTGTGCCAGCGCGTCATCCAATTGGTGGACTAGATTGCCGCCTGTGTATAGACCCCTAATCACATGACGTCACAATTCCGCCCCCCTGACTGGAGCCGCCATATTGTGTGTCAGCTCGTCGTGTTTCCACATTACCGCTACGTACATGCCTCCTATTACGGCGTGTTTTTCTGCTCGTTAACATTAATAATCAAAATGGTGAAGGCGTGTGTGGCGGTTGGTTGCAGTAACAGAGAAGATAGACGGAGAGACTTGTTCTACCGTATTCTGAGAGACCCGAAGAGGAGAGCGAGATGGACTGCTGTAATTCGACAAGAAATCTGGGCACCAAACAATCACCACAGACTATGTAGTAGTCATTTTATATCTGGTAAGATGCATTTAATATATATTTAGAAGATTTTGGGCTGACAACCACAATTAAGATCATTGTGTGACGTTGGTGATTGGGGTCTATATAGTTGCCTCTTTTTCTTTGGGGGCGGAGTTGTTGTTTTGTTGGTGTTGTTGGCGGTAAGCAGAGTAAAAAGAGGGAGAAAAATACCACGACTTCCGTGTCTAATTTTTCGCCGCCAAGCAAGCGTTACAATATTAATTAAAAATGAATGAAAACTAAATACTATTGAATATGTCATCATTATCATTTTAAAAATTTAAGTGACGGGTAAAAATAGATTATGACCGGATTTTTATGACCCTGTCAGTCAAAATGACAGACAACGAAAATGTCTAGCGCAACCTCTGATTGTGACTAAATATTGCCATCTAGTGTATTTGTTGAACTTTCAGTAAATGATACTGTAGCCATTCAACTGTTCTGCCCAAATGCATGATGGGAAGTGCAACCATGACTGTGCGTAGTGACACCAATTGATATATCTTCTCTGCGGTGAGAAACAACATATGGTGTTAGGAAAAAGATCAACTACTACCTTTCTTACCCACATTGCTTCCCACGATATTTTTAATTGTTGAGAGGGGGATTTTAAGGCGTTAGCCAATTAAATAAAGGCTCCAAAGACTGCCTAAATTCACTCTACTCATTTTACACTGCCTTTTAGCTCTATATATAGGTAAAACGGCGCCTTTATAGATTGAACGCGACAATGCGTGAGTGGGTCGTGCAGCGCATGCGTTAATTGCATTAAATATTTTAACGTGATTAATTAAAAAAAAATAATTACCGCCGTTAACGTGATAAATTTGACAGTCCTACTTTAAGCCAAAACTAAAGACTCTGGATGAGTGTAAGACATTTTGTCTGTAACGTGAAATACAATTAGAAAACGATTTAATTAAAAAATATACATAAATATATATATATATATATATATATATATTTAAAAAAGCCATGTCCGATATTTTTTTGCCGATTCCGATACTTTGAAAATGACGTGATCGGACCCGATCGATCGGCATCCCGATCTTTAATTAACACTTAAATAAAAATGAATTAACAAAACATTTTCTTGACTTAAAAAATATAAAACAAACAAAAAACATGCAGGTACAATGTTTACACATGTACACTAAATAATTGAAGATCTGCCATTAAGGTGCAAACAATAACTATTGACAGTACATTTTGTAACTGTAAAACAAACGGCTGGACAAAAAGAAAATCTTTCAAATAGTAGTACGGTACATGTTCAAATGTACAGACCATAAATGACAAGCTCTGTCATTAAGGTGCAAACATAATAATTATTGACAGTAACTTTAGCTGTCAAACACTGCTCAATGAGAGAAATGGCATTTGGGGGTCACAAAGTTTTTTACTCACATCATCAGCCATTACTTCAGTCCGGCTTGTGGTTGATGAATCTGAGAGTGAAATTTGTTTGATTTTTGTTGTCATTTCCTCTTTTTCTTTTCCTTCTAACGTTGCTGCCATCCCTTCAGTCATACACTCTTTTATTATTTCTCCATCAGAGAATGGCTTCTTATGTTTGGCCAACACCCACGACACTCTGAGTGAGTACTCCGTTGCAATTTGTTGTTGTGTCATAGATTAACAATAATCTTGCTTGACTCTTGATATGACTGCTTCAACCTGTTAATTTCTTGCCCTTTCAATTCTGATTTAGGAGGAAACTTATCTTCAAAAGAGCTGTGCTCTTTAACATAATGGCGTTTCATTTTCACTTTTTATCAGAGCAACTGTTTTGAAGCATATCAAGCACATACAGAGGGGCAAATAAGTATTTAGTCAACCACTAATTGTGCAAGTTCTCCCACTTGAAAATATTAGAGAGGCCTGTAATTGTCAAAATGAATAAACCTCAACCATGAGAGACGGAATGTGTGTGTGTGTGGGGGGGGGGGGACTGAAAATCACATTGTTTGGTTTTTAAAGAATTTATTTGCAAATCATGGTGGAAAATAAGTATTTTGGTTGAAAATAAGTATTTGGTCAATACCAAAAGTTCATCTCAATACTTTGTTATTTACCGTTTGTTGGCAATAACAGAGGCCAAACGTTTTTCTCGTTTGTGCTCTTCACAAGCTTTTCACACACTGTTGCTGGTATTTTGGCCCATTCCTCCATGCAGATCTCCTCTAGAGCAGTGATGTTTTGGGGCTGTCGTTGGGCAACACGGACTTTCAACTCCCTCCACAGATTTTCTATGGGGTTGAGATCTGGAGACTGGCTAGGCCACTCCAAGACCTTGAAATGCTTCTTACAAAGCCACTCCTTTGTTGCCCTGGCTGTGTGTTTGGGATCATTGTCATGCTGGAAGACCCAGCCACGTCTCATCTTCAATGCCCTTGCTGATGGAAGGAGATTTTCACTCAAAATATCTCAATACATGGCCCCATTCATACTTTCCATTACACAGATCAGTCGTCCTGGTTCCTTTGCAGAAAAACAGCCCCAAAGCATGATGTTTCCACCCCCATGTTTCACAGTGTGTATGGTGTTCTTCGGATCCAATTCAGTATTCTTTCTCCTCCAAACACGAGAACCTGTGTTTCTACCAAAAAGTTCTGTTTTGGTTTCATCTGACCATAACACATTCTCCCAGTCCTCTTCTGGATCATCCAAATGCTCTCTAGCGAACCACAGACGGGCCTGGACGTGTTATGGCTTCAGCAGGGGGACACGTCTGGCAGTGCAGGATTTGAGTCCTTGGCGGCGCATTGTGTTACTGATAGTAGCCTTTGTTACTGTGGTCCCAGCTCTCTGTAGGTCATTCATTAGGTCCCCCCGTGTGGTTCTGGGATTTTTGCTCACCGTTCTTGTTAACATATTGACGCTACAGGGTAAGATCTTGCATAGGGCCCCAGATCAAGGGAGATTATGAGTGGTCTTGTATGTCTTCCATTTTCCAATAATTGCTCCCACAGTTGATTTCTTTACATCAAGCGACCACCAAGTGGTTGACTAAATACTTATTTGCCCCATTGTAGGTCGGGATCAATAAAATAAAAAAATTAAAAAATCAAAGGAAAACCGCGGTGAGAGGCAGACAAACAAAAAAAAACAAGGCAATGATGCAACGAGCAACGAAAGGATATACAAACAGTCAAATGGCAGCGAGTCAATTGTCGGCAAGCCGCCTAGGATTGGTTTAAAGACACTGCTGATGAGTTGGAATTGGATGCGGGTACAACGTTGGGAAGTCATCCCACAGCTCCGCAACAAAAAAATTTGACCAGTAGCAGAACGTGCAAAAAACATTGCAGTGGTCATAGCTTGCTAGCTAGCACAGCTATTCTCCCAGTCCAGCCCAACCGCATCATCACCTCCAGCGTGCATTGCGTGCGTAAAACACGGCGCCCTCCGTAGGTCAAAACATGTAATAAATATTAAAATGTTTAAATCAATGGCAATAATATATGTGTTTCTAATCATATATTTTAGTAAAAGGGAAAAATTGTGGCTTATTAGAGCCTACAAGTCTTTAAGTCCGAAGTTCACTTTAATCATTCCAATTTGGCAGGATTATTAACAACACTCTTCTGAGAATGCTCTCTGAAATTGATTGAGTGAACTCCTTTTTTAACCCACATGGATCTGAGCCACTGGAATCCCAGTCATCTGTATTCCCATACTTGAAGCGATGTGGACGTGGTTAAGATGGATGAGGCGGCCATAGGGCTCAGACGGCCTGTCAGACCATGACAACTGCTCAAGGGGAAGATAAAGAAATGGCAAGGCAGCAAATAAAGCCTCTACACCCCCCTTCAGAGGACTGAGCTTGGTAGTTGGGTGTATGAATGCTATACCGGCTCAGCTACAGAGCGACCGCACCAGTTGAGAAATTACTCAAGTAGCGTTAATCCTCTTTCATTTGAGTAATGCTGGGGTGGGAATGCATTCCTCGGCTAAAATGAGAATGTTTGAATTTCATTGTCCAGACAATGGACTAACCAGACCAAAACATAACATAATATAATTTAAAGGAGCTCCATGTAAAAAAAGAAAAAAACCTCAGTTTTGAATGACAAATGTTTTACCCGTATAAGCAACAGCGTAGGTTTGGTCTCAGCATTGGTTGGGATGCGATAACAGCATAACCTGCATGTACAGTTTTTGCTGGGGATGGGACATTAATAAAACCAAACGGATTGGGTGAATGGGGGTCAGGGCTACAGGGGGGGTCGGTGTACGCGGGGATAGATATTAATAAACCTATACATGTATAACCATAGGCGGATCTACTATTCAGGCGAAGTAGGCAATCGCCTTAGGCCCTCAACCAGTAGTGGGCCCACAACCAGCTGCCCTTGCCCCAACGAGCAAGGGCTTGGGCCACCAGAGCCAGCAGCACCCCCAACTATTCGTCATGTATAATTATGTCAGCATACCAAACAAACAAATCACAAAACAAAAAAGAAAGCCATTTGGATGCTGCATTTATATTATCTCTCCCCCACACACACACTGTGTACAATGGACTGTTCCATGACGACGAACTGAGTATCAGTCACTTAGCTTCATTTAGCGCCGTTTAGCTTCGCTTAGCTCCGTTTAGCATCGCTTAGCTCCGCTTAGCTGTTCGTTAGCTTCACTTAGCTTTCCCGCCTTTTTCACGCTACTTTGCACGTTTGCTATCGTTTATTTCAAACACATGAGCGAACGTGCTCTCCATGAGATCCAAAGTTCAGTGAGGGAGACATTGAGAACAGGCCGCTAATGCCTCTTTTAACTTTCTTCTTCACACCGAACATAAAATACACGACAGCACACCCTGTGGCGAAACAATGCAGTACAGTTCCAATCAGTCATACAATAACACTCAACAGCTGGTAAACGGCATTTGCTAACGAAAAAAAACTTTCAATCTATTAGTGACACCACAAGCAATGACGACGAATGTTTTTTACGGCGTGTAAAGCTTTCGGTTAGCGGTTTAACGAACGTACCTCCGGTGAACATTTCATAATAAAAGCACGTCATGTTCGTCATATAAATAACGATTTCCGGAGTTAATCCCACATACTTCAGAATTAATATTATAAGATGTAGAGTAAATACTACAGAATACAGATTCTACACTAAGAATAGCTTTCAAATGATACTCTTTATGACAAATCTGATTGGTAATGAATAATTATTATAATTATTATACTACTATTATATATAGTGGTATACTATAATGATAATGCTATATATATATTTTTTTTAAGAATTGTTTTGAATAATTTTGGAAAGGCAAAGTCAGTGTCCTGAATGTTTACTTTCCATTCTTTTGCACTAGTAAATGGTATCAGCATTTAACCTCATTTTTTATTTGTGATTAATTATTGTTATTTACATGATTATTTGTATTTTAATAAAGAATTTAAGTGTTCCAAAATAGTTTTGGCAGAAAACACGCAGGTGACTAACTTGAAGTTCCGCTCTGAGACCCCCAATTTGGCCAACTTTCAAAATTGTCCGATATGCATGTGTGATACATCAATGGAAGGCTTAAAATCTCAATTTTCTGGGGGAAGAAAATTTTTGAACAGCAGGGCATTTTTTTTTTTTTAATATGTTTTTTAAACAGCAAAACCCTATCTGGAGGTGAGAGCACGCGAGAACCGAATTACAGACGCCATGACTTTAACGAGATATTATCGCGTACTTACATTGTTTCGATCCAAAAATTCCATGTAGCATGTATCACTGAGTGTCAAGATACAGCTGTGAATGGCCACAGCTAGATTTTTGGGGAATTTTATGGGTGGAGCATGGTAATACAACAAGAGTCGCGATGCAGAAATCGCAGACATCAAGGAGTGGTTGAGATGTTCTTTTTCATATATTTACCCTTTTAAACATTTTTTTCAATTTTTCTTTATTTCGATTGATTATTTATCATCTAACATATCGGACAAAATGCGACAGTAACAAAAAAAAATACAATTAAGCGATAGTTATGGGGTAGATACCCGTGACTTTTTTACAGACGCCATTTTTTTTCATTATGACATCATTTGTTTAAAAGTTTAAAACATGTGAGTGAATAATTTTTTAAAGTCATTTTTTGTTTTAAACGAAATATGAGACATCAATTAATGATTCTAAGATAAAAACGACAGACATTTTGAATAATAAATATAATAACTACCATCGTTTTATGGCTGGGTTGAAACAAAAGCGGTTGCGCAACGTCTGTAAACGGGGGTTTTCAGGGTAAAACAGACATATTATAAATAGTTCGGGGGCTTCATTCGCCATGAATCTGCTATGGCAGCATATAGACATATTGTTCTATCAAACGCAACAGTTGTTTTGGCTTAAAATACAGCAGTTTCTTTTAAAGAGGAGTGCAAGAGCAGAAACTGCTTTTTCAGTCTTGTCTGTGTTTTCTGCCTTTTGTGAATTAATAAGCGTCAACAAAAATTTCATTGCTAAATTAGTAAAAAAAAAAAAAAGAAAGAAAATTATTAGATTAGTCGACTAATCGTAAAACTAGTCGGCTGACTAATCAGGAGAAAATTTGTCGTTTAGGACAGCCCTAGTGTACCGGAACATATTTCCTCCACACTCTTCTCACCTTTTTAATCCCTGACCCATGAAGAGGGCCCCTGGATATGTTCGCCTTAGGCCCCAAAATTGCCAAATCCGCCACTGTCTACTAAATTTACATTTCGATCAGACGAGATGGACGTTTCAGCACCAGTTGTTTAGTGTTAGGTGTTTTATTGTTAAAATGTGTGTCGTTTTGAACATAAGTGCTACAGCTTTACACATTGTCAAAAGTGAAGGAAGGAAAAAGCTTCGAAAACCACAATTGCCTTGTTTGCTGTCTGTCAAGATGAACAACTTCACATTTAGTGAGTACAGAACATGTCATGATAATAAAGTTAAAAATAAGATACTGTGTGATCAGTGTTGTCACAGATTACTTGAAAAAGTAATTTAATAACTGATTACGCCTCAAAAAAGTAATCTAGTGACTTTACTGATTACTTCATTATCAAAGTAACTAAGTTACTTTAAAAGTAATCTATTAGTTACTTTTTACCCATTTTTCTCCCTTTGCCGCCTCAACATAAGAATGACAACAGAAAAATGTCATCACATGTAATTGACTTTCCGATGATTGAATTTAAAGGGGAATATCAGAATTTCGCGCTTGCTTAGCCACTCCGGAGTCCTGAAACTAACAAATTTCTGACAAACTGCTTGGAATTTGTTGAAATCAACTCCACCGACCAATTAAACCCCGCTAACTCTAAGATTAAGCCTAATGTCAAAACTTCTGAATTTCGGGTTATGGTTAACAGCATATCAGTGCCAATGTAAAACAATGCAAACTGACTGCACAAAATTGCAAAGGTGGTGGCGGGCGCGGATGCGCGTCCACAACCCGGATGTACTCCTCTCAACACACACGCAAGGCCGGCCCAGCCTATACGCAGACTATGCAGCTGCTTAGGACCCCTGACCACTAGGGGGCCCCCAATCTGTTAATTGTTTAATTTATATTTTATTTTGTTTACTACAGTTTGCTTTAGTTGACTTTTGTGAGTTTTGATACTTAATTTCAAGCTTAAAAAAATAAAAGTTCTTCCTTAACTTTTTTCTTTTCCTCTTTTAGAAAAAGGTTTGGCGCTATCTACTGTAAGTACTGACAATCATTTGGGGTGAGAAGTTTGAAGTATGCAGTGCAACAAAATCTAATTAATATACAAAATATGGACGTATGGGTTGGATTGCATGTATGGGTTTCACAGTCCACTGTGACGAAATGGTGTGCCAAAAATATGGGCCCCTTGGCATTATTTTGCATAGGGCCCCCAAATTGCCCTGCACACACGCGGTCAATTTGGCCACAAAACGTGGCGGCAACCAAGCACTTTACACTCAATCGGATTTACAACACATCCCACAGATGCTAAACGAACACATCACCTCACGGCATAAATGTGCAACACGCATACAGTGGGTATTTGATACACTGCCAATGGGAAAACCCATTGGCAGTGTATCAAATACTTGTTCTCCCCACTGTATACACTGTTACTAACTAACGCGTTACTGACAACACTGTGTGTGATACAATAAGGCACTGTTTACACAGCTTAAAAACAAACAAAAAAATGACTGCAGACAATTCCGTCGTAACCCGATGACTACCTGTTCCCCTAAAAATGCAACAGAGGAATTAGCCCCTGAAAATGTCATTGTGTGTGACTGTTTACACATGATAAACCTTCCAAGCTCCAACTCTCAGCTTGATCCCATGACGCCTTAAATCCCCCCGACCTCTGTAGACGCTGCAGCGGCTCCCGTCCAGCAAAAGCTATCTACCACTTATAGAGCAACTGTAAACTTCTCAACTTCCAGGGAAAGAAAGTGAGCCCAGATGCAAGCAAGTCCCAGATGCTTGTGTTTAGTAAATATGTCCACAAACCTGAGGCCATGAATGACAAGGAAGCCAAGTAGGGAAGAAGGCCATTTCAACAGGGGCTGGGAACCATGAAAGCCACCTGGACATGCCCAGAAGAGTGGGCCTCAGTGTTATACTACAACGTTGAAGCCCCCCAGGGTTTACAAACCTTATCTGACTAAACACACACATGTTCAGGTGCATTTGGACCACCTTATGTGAATGTCCAAGAAGAGAAATAAAACTTGTTGATATATACTGTTCAAAAAAAAAAAAATAAAGGGAACACTTAAGTAACACATTGTAGATATGAAATAAATGAAATATTTTAATCACAGTAGTCTGAAAAAGTATCTAAACCAGGGGTGTCCAAACATTTTGCAAAGGGGGCCAGATTTGGCGTGGTAAAAATGTGGGGGGCCGACCTTGGCTGACGTCCGTTACGTAGAACAATATATTTAAGCAAAATTTAGCAAGCCATTCAGTGTGTCACATTTGCTTAATTTTTTAATGAATAATTTCAACAATCTCGCAACTAGCCTTTGCGGCGTTCTCTTTCGACTCTCGGGCTCTTGCGAAATACTACTGCTGTGAAATTAAACTAGCTTCAAGTTGCTTAAATTTATCGCTGCGTATCTTCCCTGTAATCTTGTCGTACATGTCAGCGTGTCTTGTTTGGTAATATTTCACATTGAACTCTTTAAAAACAGCGACTGTCTCCTTGCAAATGAGGCAAGACACATTTGTTGTGTATTTTAGTGAAGAAATATTCCAATTTCCACCTATCCTTGAAGCGTCGGCCGTCACAGTCAACTAATTTTTGTTGATTGTCGCTATTTTAGAAAATTGGAAGTAGAGGGTCACACGGAGTAATGTTGCTTAGCCCTTAAATACCTGCAACATGAAGCAATTATCAGAGAATTCCAAAATTTGAAAAATAAGGTCCTAATGAAACCTTTTTTTCAAATTTGTGAATAGAAAAGTCCAAATGAATATGTGTAATAAATGCTCTAATATCTATAACCCATGCTAAATCATGTTTTTTTCTTATGGAACCTGCAGATGCATGTGTTGACTTGCATCCATCATTTTTTTTCCAAAAAGAAATATCAAAATTCTAAATTAGTCTGAAAATCATGAAATTTTAGGTGTATCAAATGTGATACATTTGGCAATAAAGGGTTAAAGTGCTGCTGCCTTTTAGTGGGTAAATGAGGAGCAGCATTTCATGTGTAAGCTACTTCATATGCTGGTAGCAGTACTGCTGACCAATTTATTAAGTCTGTACGCGGGCCAGACGTTATTGATTTTAGGACAGAGGCTGGGGGCCGGATGAAATTTGACCACGGGCCGCATTTGGCCCCCGGACCGGACTTTGGACATGTCTGGTGTAAAGGAAAGAATGAATGGGGCCATGTATCGAGAGATTTTGAGTGAAAATCTCCTTCCATCAGCAAGGGCATTGAAGATGAGACGTGGCTGGGTCTTTCAGCATGACAATGATCCCAAACACACAGCCAGGGCAACAAAGGAGTGGCTTCGTAAGAAGCATTTCAAGGTCCTGGAGTGGCCTAGCCAGTCTCCAGATCTTAACCCCATAGAAAATCTGTGGAGGGAGCTTGTTGAAATTCGTCCCCCCCGGCCCAGACGCACCCGCGGACAGCACCAACCAAAACAAGTGCCGCTCGGCCGACGCTGCCCTGCGTGCGCCCGCCGGGAAGGCCGAATCTCGCGCGTCCTCTTATTTTAACCCTTTGTACTGACTCCATGTTTCAAAAGCTTGAAGAACACTCACCGAAAACAGGTTGACAATTTATTCGTCAACAATGGTAAAAACAAGGCAAAAACAGACGACGGAGGGACCATTCTGGATCCAAAACAACGCTACATGTTTCCGAGCAGAAAAAATCTGTCTTATCTCAGTGTCCAGTCTTTTTAAAGTCTTTGCTGAGGCGGGCCTTGTCGAAGGCGTTTCTGGGCGTTGCTTTTGGGTCATCCCCTCTGTGGCCGGTTTTGGGCAGCTAAGGTTCATGCGCGGATTGGGATGCCCGCTATCAACTTTGCTGTCCGGGCTGGTTGTACTTGTTTTAGGAAAAAGCGCTTTGTCCTTGGAGTTTGCTGGGAGAGCTGGTTGCACGAGTTGGTGCGTCAATCTTGTGATAAGACAGCATTGTGTATCTCTTCTATTTCTTCTCATTAAACTATGGTGTGCTATTTATTTTATATTAGTAGTGTAGTCCTACCGTAAATATGAAACTGATACTATTTCCTGATTAATTATATTACGTGTGTTAGAGTAATGCAAACAGTTAGACGGTGCCAACCTGTACCATTTGTATGTGTTAGACTATATATGTGTTAGACTAATGCAGACAATTATATGGTGTGTGCGATGACGATATCTTTTCCCCTTTAAGTTGAAAGTCAGTGTTGCCTAACAACAGCCCCAAAACATCACCGCTCTAGAGGAGATCTGCACGGAGGAATGGGCCAAAATACCAGCAACAGTGTGTGAAAAGCTTGTGAAGAGTTCGAGAAAACGTTTGGGCTCCGTTGTTGCCAATAAGGTTACATAACAAAGTATTGAGATGAACTTTTGGTATTGACCAAATACTTATTTTCCACCATGATTTGCAAATAAATTCTTTAAAAACCAAACAATGTGATTTTCTGTTTTTTTTTCACATTCTGTCTCTCATGGTTGAGGTTTACCCATGTTGACAATTACAGGCCTCTCTAATATTTTCAAGTGGGAGAACTTGCACAATTAGTGGTTGACTAAATACTTATTTGCCCCGCTGTAGCTCTGGATTCTGAGTTATACTCAAAATGAAAGTGGAAAAACACACTACAGGCTGATCCAAATTTGATGTAATGTCCTTTAAACAAGTCAAAATGAGCCTCAGTAGTGTGTGTGTGCCCTCCGTGTGCCT
This sequence comes from Corythoichthys intestinalis, assembly GCF_030265065.1. Classification (NCBI taxonomy): domain Eukaryota; kingdom Metazoa; phylum Chordata; class Actinopteri; order Syngnathiformes; family Syngnathidae; genus Corythoichthys; species Corythoichthys intestinalis. The sequence goes on along the minus strand of NC_080397.1, from coordinate 59,821,822 downwards.
GTATGACCTCCCTACAAGGAAAAGAAAATGAATACTCACGCTTATTACAACAAACGTAAGCATCACAATGAAAAAAGGACTGTTTCTCCTTAAATAGACCAATAAAATAAAAATTGATGTGGGACCGTTCTGAACTCAAGTATGAAGGAGAATTCAGTTGTAAAAGTTGACCTTTGTGTGGAGGTTTTTTTTTGAATGAACAAACAATAAGCACCGCCCCAGCAACCCTTGTGAGGATATGCGGTTCAGAAGATGAATGAATGAATGAGCACGACTTTGCAAAAACCAATGTGAAGCCTTAGGCAACCAGTCTCTTCCCAACAAACCCCAGGTTTTATAAATACATAATGAGTGAGTACTGAAATGAATTAACAATCAGGATTTTGAATCTAAAGCATAGTGGCAGGGGAGCCAACCTTTCAAAATGGAATTGTCATGAACTCATTGCCTGCCAGGGACAGATGCAGATATCCAGTCCATATTTTGGACCAATAGGATGTCACAACAATAATCACATCATGATGTAGTGACATAGCCCCATTTCTGTCAAGACAGAGAAACAGCAAAGTGCAGGAAGAGGTGAAGGAGACTTTGCGCTTCAAACTTCGCGCCCTCAGTCCATCGGGGATTTTTTTCAATTAAAAAAGTAAATAAATAAATACAGATGAGCTGTCCCGATCCGATAACGTAGTCTCACTCTCACTCAAGCGGCTTTTCTTGGTCAGACAGTGCAATGGAGTTGCTTATTATAAATAACGATGATTGACAGACGTTAAGATTTGATCTAGCCAGAGATGCTTGGAAGCCCAAACTTCAAAGCGCCGCATGCGTCAATCATCGTTTAGCTTGTTAAACATATGCTGTGGCAACTCATTGTCAATGAGCAGCTTGAGCGGATTTGAGTGGACTCACTCAATGAAGCATTTAATAAAGACAAGCATTTTTCTACGGTTTTCTTGTTTAAAAAATTGCTCGTCAGTGCCCGAGTATTGCAGTTCTAGCGACGCCCCTGTATGATACATTAAGGGTTAAAAGTCTGAAGTGCCAACTTTTTATTAACGGTCCATTGTTGCGACCACTGACTCTGAATCATAAGCGGATTTTCAGAGGGGGCCTGGCCCCCCCGGTGGCCGCAAAGTGTCATTGCATGTAATTTACTTTCCTATACAGTATATAATAAAGATGTCCCAATCGATCGGCCGATCACGTCATTTTCAAAGTATCGGAATCGGCAAAAAATATTGGACATGCCTTTTTTTAATACTTTTTTTTTTTTAAATTTAAATCGTTTTCTAATTGTATTTAACATTACAGACGAAATGTCTTACACACATCCAGAGTAGTTTTGGCTTAAAGTAGGGCCATCAAATTTATTGCGTTAACGGCCGTCATGAATTTTTTTTCAATTAATCACGTTAAGTAATTAACGCATGCGCTGCACGACCCATATTGTAGCGTTCAATCTATAAAGACGCCGTTTTACCTATAGCTAGCGCTAAAAGGCAGCGTCTAATGAGTAGAGAGAATTTTGATAGACCTTTGGAGCCTCTTTTTAATTGGCTAAAGCCTTCAAATCCCTCCCTTAACAATTAGCAATATTGTGGGAAGCAATGTGGGGAAATGTGTAATGATTGATCTTTTCCTTAACACCCTATGTTCTTTCCCAACGCAGAGAAGATATATCAATTGGTAGCCCTACGCACAGTCATGGTTGCACTTCCCATCATCCATTTGGGCAGAACAGTTAAATGGCTACAGTATCATTTACTGAAAGCTCAACAAATACACTAGATGGCAATATTTAGTCACAATATACAAAGTCACATTTATCCTTTAAGAATTACAAGTCTTTCTATCCGTGGATCCCTCTCACAGAAAGAATGTTAATAATGTAAATGCCATATTGAGGATTTATTGTCATAATAAACAAATACAGTACATATGTACTGTATGTTGAATGTATATATTCGTCCAAGTTTTATTCATTTTTTTCTTAATGCGTTGCCAAAATGTATATGATCGGGAAAAATTATCGGGAATGATTGGAATTGAATCGGGAGCAAAAAAAACAAAAAAAAAAGCAATCGGATCGGGAAATATCGGGATCGGAAAAACGATCAGGATCGGATCGGGAGCAAAAAAACATGATCGGAACAACCCTAACTACAAGTCTTTCTATCCATGGATCGCTTTAACAGAATATTAATAATGTTAATGCCATCTTGTTGATTTATTGTTATAATCAACAAATACAGTACTTATGTACCGTATTTTCCATCGTGTGTCTTATCTTTCCATTCCAACAATAATTTACAGAAAAATATGACATATTTTATAGATGGTTTGAACTGCGATTTATTACGATTAATTAATTTTTAAGCTGTAATTAACCCGATTAAATTTTTTTATCGTTTGACAGCCCTAAAATAAAGACTTAAAAACTACTAGGGGTTTCTCCCACGAGGGTGGGACAACTTTAGGATGAGCGCACCCATGCGCAGGAAAAGGGAAACCAAGTGTCAAGATCACAATGAATCTCGTAGATGGATGGAGGGCAAAGGAGCATCGACACACAAAGAATGTTCTTTAAATAGCCTAATGGGAATCTCCCAACGCTCAGAAAGAGAACAGTTCATAAAAGATGTTTCCACCTACCTCTTTTGATAGATGGAGGTATGAGAGGCTGCAGCTTGCTCTCTGGTTTTGTAAAGTCCAGTCTTCCAGGTCCCGTCAGCGGGCGCGCACAGCCAGAGCACCAGCACGATCCACGGCAAACTTTTTTGGCAACGCGCGGACACGTTCTCTCCTTGGCAAAGTCCCATTGCCGTGGCATCAAACGCACTAGAGAAGCCACGAACGCTTAAATGAGCCAGAGAAAGCCAGCTCGGAAAAATTAAAGGAGAAATGTATCAAAAATAGGCGGTTCAAGAAGACGCGCGCATCCTAGATAAGGAGCATAAATGATTATTTTGGTGTGCTGAGAAGCCTTAAAAGCGTTGTGGCATGGTGATTTAATCACTCAGCGCGGACATGTTGACGTAAACGTGCGTGCGTTAATTGTTCTCCTCGGTGGGACTGCGCACATGGAGCTGGAACAACAGCGGGGATGAAAGCACTTTTTATAGGTTCCTCTGCTCTCTTTAAAGCACAGCCTACTTGCTCCTTTTACCCTGCCCCGTTTCTATGTCTCTCTTTCAGAGGACAATGCATGCTCAAGGCAAGAGCAGTGGCCACTTCATGTAGGTACACTTTATGAGATCCACGACAAGAGCTGGATTCTAAATTCCATTAGTTGGCAATGGCCCCAAAAGGGTCAACATTAAGTAAATAAAAACATTTAGAAATCAATACGATTTTGATAAATAACAAATTGTGCAATATGGCCCTTAAATTGTAGAATAAGGTACCAGTGTTATTTTTTGGCCGCTATTTTAATTTTTCGTTTTAGTCTTAGTCTTTTGGACTAAAATACTTATTAGTAGGGTTGTTCCGATCATGTTTTTTTGCTCCCAATCCGATCGTTTGAGTTTGAGTATCTGCCGATCCCGATATTTCCCGATACGATTGTTTTTTTTTTTTTTTTTTTTTTTGCTCCCGATTCAATTCCAATCATTCCCGATAATTTTTCCCGATCATATGCATTTTGGCAATGCAACAACAAAAAAATGAATAAAACTCAGATAAATTTATACATTCAACATACAGTACATAAGTAATGTATTTGTTTATTATGACAATAAATCCTCAAGATGGCATTTACATTATTAACATTCTTTCAGTGAGAGGGATCCACGGATAGAAAGACTTGTAATTCTTAAAGGATAAATGTGACTTTGTATATTGTGACTAAATATTGCCATCTAGTGTATTTGTTGAGCTTTCAGTAAATGATACTGTAGCCATTCAACTGTTCTGCCCAAATGGATGATGGGAAGTGCAACCATTACTGTGAGTAGTGGCACCAATTGATTTACAGTGCCTTGCAAAAGTATTTGGCCCCCTTGAACTTGCAACCTTTCGCCACATTTCAGGCTTCAAACATAAAGATATAAAATTTTAATTTTTTGTCAAGAATCATCAACAAGTGGGACACAATCGTGAAGTGGAACAACATTTATTGGATAATTTAAACTTTTTTAACAAATAAAAAACTGAAAAGTGGGGCGTGCAATATTATTCGGCCCCCTTGCGTTAATACTTTGTAGCTCCACCTTTTGCTCCAATTACAGCTGCAAGTCGCTTGGGGTATGTTTCTATCAGTTTTGCACATCGAGAGACTGACATTCTTGCCCATTCTTCCTTGCAAAACAGCTCGAGCTCAGTGAGGTTGGATGGAGAGTGTTTTTGAACAGCAGTCTTCAGCTCTTTCCACAGATTCTCGATTGGATTCAGGTCTGGACTTTGACTTGGCCATTCTAACACCTGGATACGTTTATTTTTGAACCATTCCATTGTAGATTTGGCTTTATGTTTTGGATCATTGTCCTGTTGGAAGATAAATCTCCGTCCCAGTCTCAGGTCTTGTGCAGATACCAACAGGTTTTCTTCCAGAATGTTCCTGTATTTGGCTGCATCCATCTTCCCGTCAATTTTAACCATCTTCCCTGTCCCTGCTGAAGAAAAGCAGGCCCAAACCACGATGCTGCCACCACCATGTTTGACAGTGGGGATGGTGTGTTCAGGGTGATGAGCTGTGTTGCTTTTACGCCAAACATATCGTTTTGCATTGTGGCCAAAAAGTTCAATTTTGGTTTCATCTGACCAGAGCACCTTCTTCCACATGTTTGGTGTGTCTCCCAGGTGGCTTGTGGCAAACTTTAAACGAGACTTTTTATGGATATCTTTGAGAAATGGCTTTCTTCTTGCCACTCTTCCATAAAGGCCAGATTTGTGCAGTGTAGGACTGATTGTTGTCCTATGGACAGACTCTCCCACCTCAGCTGTAGATCTCTGCAGTTCATCCAGAGTGATCATGGGCCTCTTGGCTGCATCTCTGATCAGTTTTCTCCTTGTTTGAGAAGAAAGTTTGGAAGGACGGCCGGGTCTTGGTAGATTTGCAGTGGTCTGATGCTCCTTCCATTTCAATATGATGGCTTGCACAGTGCTCCTTGAGATGTTTAAAGCTTGGGAAATCTTTTTGTATCCAAATCCGGCTTTAAACTTCTCCACAACAGTATCTCGGACCTGCCAGGTGTGTTCCTTGGTTTTCATAATGCTCTCTGCATTTTAAACAGAACCCTGAGACTATCACAGAGCAGGTGCATTTATACGGAGACTTGATTACACACAGGTGGATTCTACTTATCATCATCGGTCATTTAGGACAACATTGGATCATTCAGAGATCCTCACTGAACTTCTGGAGTGAGTTTGCTGCACTGAAAGTAAAGGGGCCGAATAATATTGCACGCCCCACTTTTCAGTTTTTTGTTAAAAAAGTTGAAATTATTCAATAAATGTTGTTCCACTTCACGATTGTGTCCCACTTGTTGTTGATTCTTGACAAAAAATTAAATTTCATATCATTATGTTTGAAGCCTGAAATGTGGCGAAAGGTTGCAAGATTCAAGGGGGCCGAATACTTTTGCAAGGCACTGTATCAATAGAATAATCGATTACCGAACCATGTTAGTTATTTTTAGGTACCAATTATTCCCTTTTAAATTACCTTGTACAGCTCTACCTAATTTTGTGGCCCATTAGAGTGCTTGCCCTCACCATTTAAAAGAAACATTCATTTAGGTAATGTAGTTTAATTATGTTCATTCAGCACCACCACAGCATGTATATTTAGTGTCAGTCTGGCAGAGTCATCAGTGCCCATGCAGACAGGGAGAAGTTGGGAGGAAAGCAGCCGTCTGACCATACATGTGGGACAAGTAAGGTAACAAATCAAGCAGCCCCTAACCACCGAGCTGTACTTCTGATCCAAACTAAACACCTAGTGCTGAAAATAAGGACCACGACCAATGCAATGTGCGGCTTGGGCAACTTCACTACTCATGAACTATGGTTACATGCTGATGATTAAAGGTTGTCCCCGGGTTACGTTCCGTTCCTACGCTGGCGACGCAACCCAAATTTCCACGTAAGTCGGAATTAACCCTTTAAGTACCCCAGTCCAAAAGTATTGTATTTTGTTTAATGATGGATACACTGCCCTCTGGTGGCAGCGTTGGGTCTGGCTGGACTGTGTGACTGACGAGCAAACTCGGATATCTGACATGGATAAAGGACAGCTGCACTCTGGTTTAGCCCACATAAGGTTGTAAGTTGTTTCAGCTAATAAATGTTCGTGTTTGCCTTTGTAATTTAGTTTAGAGTTTGTGGACTCACGTGTGAGCGATTTGCTATGAGAATTGTAAATATGTTGACCTTTGTTAGGCAAATTTTGATAATTTAATCTACTAAATTTACATATTGATCAGACTAAATGGACGTTTGAACACCAAAGAATACATGAACCTTTTTTAGAACTTTAAAGATTCAAGTAACCTTGTGAGTTATTAATTTTTTCATAGTTAAGACTAAGCTTTTCTAAATGAAATTTTTGTCCCCAATTTTTTAACATTGCACCGTGAAACTAACTTGGTTGAAAAATGTCAATTTCCTGTCCATATAAAAGATTGTGGCGCATCGCCACACCAAAATAACTTTTTTTTTTTTTTGTTTGTTTTTTTTAAAGATACATTCTAATTTATAATATGTTGGGTTTAACAGTATGGTTGAATGAATGTCTGTAGCTTATCATTTATGCACTATTTGCCAGAAGTCGTCTGAATTAGCACATCAAATACAAATAGCTCCTTTACACGCTTTATTTTGAAAATCACATTGGTTCTCCTGTTGCAAGCTTGTTGGAAATCAGGAGAAAAATCCACAGAAAGGTATTTCAGGTAAATGAATGTAATTCTGGTTTAAGCCTGTGAAAACGACCTTAATATTGACATTGACATAACGTTTAAGTTCTTTTTGCCGTCGCGTCCTAGCGTAGCATTTGTTCGTTGCTGATGTCACTGGTTGTAATTTCAGATGAGTACAGGTAGTACCCAGGTTACGAACGAGTTAACCCAGGAATTAACCCATTGAGTACCCCTACAAAATAACTGTTAAAAAAGTCCAAAAGTATTGTATTTTGTTTAAAGGGAACCTCAGACCTAAAGACTTGTAGGCCCTAATAAGCCATAATTGTTCTTTTAAATATGTTATTAGAAACACATAACATATTGCCAATGATTTAAAAATCTATAATATTTAGTACATATTTTGACCTACGGAGGGCGCCATGTTTTATGCGGGCAATGCACGCTGGGGGTGATGACGCGGTTGGGTTGGCCTGGGAGAATAGCTGCGCTAGCTAGTAAGCGTAGCTAGTATGACAACTGGCATGATTTTTTTCACATTCTGCTGCTGGCCAGATTGTTTTGTTACAGAGCTGTGCGATGAGTTCTCAACGTCCTACCTGCAACCAATTCCAGCTCATCAGCAGTGTCTTTAAACTGATCCTGGGCAGGTTGCCGAGATATTACCTTGCCTTGTTTTTTTACGCCGCGAGACGTCTAACACATGTGCACAGAGGTTAAAAGCGGTGAGTACTTACTATTTGTGTTTTTATTGAGTCTTTTATTACCTTTTCATTGCCTCCAAATACTTTTTGCATGTGTGTTCCCTCTCATAATTTTAAGCATTGTTTTCTTGTGGTAGCTTTGAAGCAGATTGTTGATCTGTTGACCACATAAGTCATGTAGCGTGTATAAACCACCCTTATTGGATATGACTATGTTCAAGTATTTTCTTAAAGTGAGCCTCGATCTTTAAGACAAGTGATTCTTAAAAGATAAATGTTAGTATGAGTTATAATAATTTGATATTAAAACCCCTCTTAATGTTTTTGTTTTGATAAAGTTTGTAAAATTATTTGAAGTGATAGGTCGCCATTCTTGTTACGTCACAGTGCATGACGTCACTTGGCCCGTTGCCAAACTTTCAGTGTGTCACTCTTAGCTTTCCCAACATTTCGTCACTTCTACCCTCCTATTTGAACCAGATCTGAAAAGTGAAGAGCAGGACAGCACTGTCGGTCGTTCACAAGACGAGCTGTAGGGAAAAAATACCTGATAAGACAAAAGTTGGGCAAAACTGCTGATGCGAGAGTGTATGCTGTTTGGAACTCCGGTTGGGAGCGAGAGTGTATGCAGTTTGAAACTCCGTTTTTATAGCAGACATTCAAGTTAAGCATATTGCGTTTTCAAACTTATCCCAATATAATTATGTAGATTGTTAGCATCCAGAGCTGTCGTGTGCTTTACATAAGGTACAGGCCAAAGAGCACACCTTGTGTAATCCATGTCTTGTACATTGTAACGCATGGTAGCTAGGATATGTGTATAATAGTACCAAAAAGGGGAGAAGCTTCCACTATGCACATTTATTCACAAAAAAATAATATTTCCACCTTGACCACTCTTCACTCGGGAGCTCAGCAGTACGTAAACACGCGTTCCCTGACGAACTCCAACATTGTTGTGAGGTCCACGTCAGAGTCACTGTCGTCACTGTAGCGTGCCATAGTGGTTTAATTGTTTAGTATGATTTGGGGAAAACTCCCACGAAGAATAGTCAACATAAAAGGTAGCAATAGTAATCCAAATCCGCGTTTTTTAATCACTCGAAGATCCAGGAATTAGACCGATTCCACGGCAATGTCGCAGCCGCGTCAGGCCGTCGATTCCACAAAATAGATTGATCTGAAAAGCCGCTGTGAGATCGACGAATCAAAAAAATGGACAGATCTGAAAACAATATTGCAGACGCGGTCGGACCGTCGGATCCAGAAAATAGACGGATCCCTTACTTGACTGAGGATCCAGGAAAAATGTTCGGGCGCCAGTTGTAACGCGTGGTGGGCAGGATACGTGCATACAGGGACCAAAAAGGGGGAGAAGCTTCCACTTATGCACATTTATTCAGTAAAAATAATAATTCCACCTTGACCACTCACTCCACTCCCCTTGTTTCTATTTGACTGGAAATTGCATCCAACAGCAGCACATTGTGGCATTTTACTTCACGAGTTTAGGCAGCAATAAGCAAATGTTGAACACGCTACACATTCGGAAAGATACCAATGACGTCATCACTGTGAGCCCGCAAACCATGGCGCCAACTAACGGTCAAAATATGGACTAAATATTATAAAATATTGCCATTGATTTAACATTTTATGTGTTTCTAACAACATATTTTAGTACAAGAGAACAATTGTGGTTTATTAGAGCCTACATGTATTTAAGTTAGAGGATCACTTTAATAACTATCTCATCAAATACATTTCATGAAGGAATATCATTTGGCAAGTAATAAAATGCAACAATATGATTTCTTAAATGTCCCAGACAGTTTAGTTCCTCAATGTCTGTGGCTTGTCCTTGAAGTTGGTCTGTGGGACCTGGGCCGGTTTAAACCGGTCAGAATGACGAGGCAGTTCTATCAAGAGCTAAACATGTCTCTAGTGATCAATCACAAAAATGTCTCTTACTGCAATCGATCATAGAACATCCTATTATAGCAATCAATACTTTATTATGAGCCTTCATTGGTTAAAGCAAATATTTAATTCCGATTTTATAATTACTTAATAAACTTAGGTGCTATGGCTTTACGCCATCTGCTGTAGCTTGGATGGAAAGTTATCTGACCAGTAGAACTCAGAAAGTTATGTTCAACGGGTGCTTTTCAAATGCACAACAAATACATTACGGAATTCCGCAAGGTTCTTCACTGGGGCCGCTGCTCTTCTCTATTTTTACAAACGACCTCCCACTTGTTTGTAAAAATGCAAGGGTGTGTATGTTTGCTGATGACTCAACACTCTATAAATCTGCCAAAACAGTGGAGGAAATCACCTCAGCCCTTAACCAAGAGCTACAGTTGGTGTTCACTTGGATCACGGACAACAAAATGGTTCTGAACATATCAAAAACTAAGAGTATTATTTTTGGAACGAAACATTCATTAAGATCCAAACCTCAGTTAAACCTTGTACTAAACAATGTGGTTGTAGAGCAGGTACAAGAAAACCAAGCTCCTAGGGATAACTTTAGACAGCAATTTATCATGGTCAACACACATTGATTTGTTAGTGCAAAATATGGGTAGGAATATATCACTAGTAAAAAAATGTTCACCCTTTTTAACACCTCATTTGACAAAACAGGTCTTGCAGACCCTTGTATTGTCACACCTGGACTACTGTTCGGTGGTCTGGTCAGGTACAACAAAGACGAACCTACAGAGGCTCCAACGAGTACAAAACAGAGCAGCCAGGCTTGCGCTTAAAAGCAGCCAAAGAGCCAACACAGACAATATGCATGACAAACTGTCTTGGCTTAAAGTTGATTCAAGGCTGCGAGTATCTCTTCTTGTTTTTCTGAAAAACACCATGACATTGAGCAAACCAGGCAGTTTGTTTAAGGATTACACTCTGAGCTCAACTCTGCACTCATACCCAACCAGACATGCTATTAGCGGTAACTATAGACCCTACCCACGTGACGTCACAACTCCTTCCTCCTGACTGGTGCCGCCCAATTGTCCGTCAACACATCATGTTTACCTGTTACGGCTACGTACATTCCTCCTATTTACGACGTGTTTTTCTGCTCGTTAACATTAATAATCAAAATGGTGAAGGCGTGTGTGGCGGTCGGTTGCAATAACAGAGAAGATAGACGGAGAAGACGGAGAGACTTGAAGTTCTACCGGATTCCGAGAGACCCGGAGAGAGGAGAGCGAGATGGGCTGCTGCAATTCGACGAGAAAACTGGGCTCCAAACGATTACCACAGATTATGTAGTAGTCATTTTATATCTGGTAAGATGCATTTAATATATATTTAGAGGGTTTTGGGCTGACAACCACAATTAAGATCATTGCTAGGCTAATCGATGACAACATACACGTATGTATGTAGTGAGAGTGCTATCGCTAAACCATATAAACATTAAAAGCCCTAACTCCATTGACAAACGACATGAAAATACATTAGACTTGACAGTGGATGTTAGCAATAACAAAAGATTTTGAATTGAAAATTTCGTAACTCACCTTTCCAAGCACAAGATAGATTCCTGCCGAATTTTCGTGGACGAGGACCTGTTTCACCCAACCAGCAACGAAGTATTTATAAGCCTCCAAGCTCTTAAAAGTTTTTCAAACTTTCGTGAGAATAGGCTGATTTTGTGTGGACAAGATAGTTGTACATATCAGGCTAGCTAGCAGATGTCAGGCAAATACGGCGGAGACAGCGGGTCGAAAAACATCGATTTAGGCATCAAATATGGATCTGGCGAATGGATAAACTGAAGCTTTTCCACATAACGCCTTTTATGCAACGCATCAAGTGAGTTTACGGCATCCAAAAGCACCGGGTCTTCCATGAAATGCATTATAAATTGCTCGATCAATTGAGACCATTGATAATACAGACACAAAATGACGGACAAGGGGGCGGAACCATACAGCGAGCACGTGATTTTGTGACGTCGGTGGGTAGGGTCTATACCATACCTATCATAAAAACTAACTTAAAACAACGTACAATACTATGTAGAGCTATGATTGAATGGAATGCCCTCCCTGACCAAATTTTAAAAACTCAAAATAAAGCTAATTTCAAGAAACAAATAAAGCAGTACTTTAGGGTCAACTGCATTTGATCACTGATGTAATTTGTAATGTAAGCCTCTTTGTTGTTGTTGACTTATATATTACCTCTTATATTGTCTATTTACTTCCTTACTTTCTTCTGTTTTTATGTTAGTATGTTGAATTATGTTTGTTTTTTGTGTTTGTTTCAAGATAAGAATTCTTCTTTTATATACAGTACAGCCTATGTTGATTAGTATGTTGATGTTTTGTCTGTTTTATGTTTTGTGTGGACCCCAGAAAGGGTCCTCCATAGATTAGTATGTTGATATTTTGTCTGTTTTATGTTTTGTGTGGACCCCAGGAAGAGTAACGGATGTTTTCATCAGCTAATGGGGATCCTAATAAAAATACAAATACAAAATAATTATCAATTTGTAATTAAGTTTACAGCTACAGTTTGTGGAGTTACGTGTGAGTGATTTGCTATGAGAATTGTAAATACATTAGCATTGGTAGCATTTAAGATAGCAGATTTTTGAAGGCATATTAGGCTAATTTAATCTTCTAAATTTATATATTGATCAGACTAAATGGACGTTTGAACACCAGTTGTTTTGTGTCAAGTGTTTTATTGTTAAAATTGGTGTCGTTTTGAACATAAGTGTACAGCTTCACAATTTGTCAAAGGTGAAGGAAGTGAAACAATTGCGTTGTTTGCTGTCTGTAAAGCTGAACAACTTCATGTATAGTATAGTATTTCATACTTGTACAATTTGGTTATTAATAAACAGAATTATTTGGTGCTGTTAAATGTTTTGCATTCACAGAATGGGGAATGTGTGAGAAGCATTCAGCAAGCACACCTGCTCTCACGCACAAAAAAACAGGAACTACGATTAGCTAATGGAGGGAAAGGGGTTTCCTTAAAAGGTTTTACCAGTGTTTATTTTATAGCACCCTTGTCATTTTATGGGGCCAGTCCATGCAAGCGGTGGTGCTAAGTAGGAAGTGGAACAGTTTAGAGTTAAACTAAATCCCCTCCAGTCAAAAGCAGCTGAAAATAATTTTGCCCTCAGTGAAAGGAGATGGGGGTCGACTCCATTGAGAGATTTTCTTTTCCCGTGTCTGTCATGAGTAGCTGCTCTCCTGCTTCCTTAATTTCCTCCTGCTACACTGTGCAAACACATAACCTATTCCCTGTGTAGGTGTGCAGGGATAAAAGATCTGCCTTCCATTAGGTAGTGTGGAGTCATAAGACAAAACATCAGCCCCCTTAAGGATGAACATTAAGATGTTTTGGGGAAAATGTAAGAAACAGCATTTGTATGTGTAAACTATATAGAATCCAGAATATATGCCTGTAAAAGAACAGTTGTTTCAGGGTTTGTATGTAGTCCACCGTAACAGATTATCCTGGTTTTTGCATCTGAGTGAAACGCTGCCATCTAGTGAGCAAAAGATAAAATTGAGAATCTGAACACTCAGAAGTTACCTTAACATTGGCTGTGTATCACTCACCGTTAAAGGCTATATTTAGTCAGTATTGAGGGATAAACAGACACCCTGAAGCACCCAGTGAGAGAGGTGCTCCGTGGTAAAGAGATCAGCCTCAAAAACCAAACCTACACCCATTGCATTCCTCCGTAACGATGTGGTGTACACCGGGGTCCGCAACGTTTTCTGTGGAACACAGCACATAAGAAAGCTGTTGGCAAAAACGAAAATAGTTCGTACACATAACTTGAACTGTGGTCAGCACCTGTAACCTGAGCCGTCGGGCCTCAATGGGGATGACTCTGAGAATGGGCAGCTGAACTTCCAAAACCTTTGGTTTACTCTTGACCAAGCAGCCATCCTCCATATCCCAATCGGCTCCCTCCAGGTATAAACCACAGACAAAACAGCCTGCAAGAAATGACTCGGTTGAACAAGTGACACTCTTGTCCAAGGATGTCTTATGTTGAAAGAGCCATATTGGACCAAAAAAAACAAAAATGTCTGGAGCCACAAAAAACTAAAAGCCTTATAATGAAGGCAACACATGCTGTATGTAGCTAATTAGCTGATTATCAAAATAACTAAGTTGGCTACAAATAAATAATGAGCCTTCATGAATAAATGTTTATTTACCCTGCAGTGTATCCTATAAAGAGTCTTGAGATAAATAGAATATAAAATATTAAAAATGCATTTATTCAGTACGACATGGCAAAATTACTCCATAATGGCCAAAACTGTCCACTTTTTGCACCTCCCAAACTATATTTTATGCCACCGGAGTTAGTCCGGCTTTTGTCATTTCCCTGCCCCGGTTTCGGAGAGTGTAAACAAACCAGGAGGCGTGACAGCTAGCCGAGATGCTAACCCGAACCGAGTGATGTTTCATTGTCTATTCTCGGCTTTCGAAGCGAAAAATCACTCAAAACAACACAGGACCATGTCACACGGTGGCGGGCTTGTCGACTGTCTTCGCCGATTGGCAATCCCCCCGGCGGCGAGCAAGTTACAGCTCGTTGGACTCGTTCCGCTGCTGCGGGCAGGAGAGTTCATTTGCCGGGGAGGCAGCTGGAAAATGACCGCCTGACTAGCCGGCCGACGTCGGAAGAGTGCGTAAATGCCACATGGTCAACACGAATATGGCGTAAATTAATGCTTATAAACACGGCGAAGACATAAACAGTGAGAGAGCGACGTGCAGTTGTTGTTTGCAGCTAACAAGGCAGGATGTGTCTGAGGAGAACTTTTCTACATGTCCGTCCATGATCAAACGTAAGTAAATATTCCTTTATTTAAAGAAAGTTTGTAGTGTTTACTTTGTAATTGCACTATTCATCGCCATTTTTAAAGTTTCAATTTCTGATGGGGTGGAATTTTTTTTTTTTTTTTAACCTCGTTTATTATGACATAGCAGCAAACAGGAAAGGGTTATGGGGGAACAGAAGAAAAGAAACAAGAGATGAAAGAAAAGAAACACAAAAAAAACAAGAAATACATTGAACGCCTACACTAACTATTAATATGATGGTGCTATCGTTAGCTAGATGTATTTCCGGTTGACAACATGTGGGGGGCCTGTTGACCAGGGAAAGAAGAGGATGGGGTCGAGGAGTCTATAAGCTAAGGGATTGGGAGGGGTAGAGTGTAAACAAATCAGCGCTGTGATCTAGAACCCCGTAATCGTGTGAATCCCTTGTGAGTGTAAGCCCGCTGGCGACAGACCCTACACCTCTCCACCGCAAATCCCGGCACCGGGACCGCCCACCCGAGCGGGCCCAATCACATCCAGACGCATGCGAGCCCCACCAAGCCCACGTGACAGCCACGCAGACGAGCGGAGACGCCACACGGGCGCCAACCCAGGGCCACGGCCCCCACCCAGCCAGCCCGGGGAGGGAGGGCGCGTTTCGGGGGGTTAGGGGGCAGCGCAGCCCATCCCTCCTCCCGCAGCCCAGCAAAGGAGCCATTGTCCCACCCCCTCGGGTCCAGGTTGGTACCGCGGGCCACCCGTGTACCCATCAACCGGCCTTCAGGGATGGGAAGAGGGGACGCACCATCAACCCCAGGGGCCGACATTGGATGCATTGTGGTTGGCTGAAGTTTTTCCTAGGGTCCGCTGAATTTCTCCTGGTACTTACGGGGACAGCAGTGAAAAAAAAACATACGACCACTGTCACCAAAATTTGTTTTACGCAATGTGTACTGAGTACGGGCTGCGTCAATTATCATTTAGTACGTTGTGGACTACATGCCACGAATATCCCTCTAGACTATAGTTTTGAAAACTTTGGCCTCCAAAGAATATCAGGTCATTACCCTGCGAAGGTCTTTCATTGACTTGTTCCTCTTCACGGAAGCGGGTCACCTCAGTGTAAAGCGTAGAAAGATCCAGAGGCCAACCATTTTTTCTGCATGCAGCTTGGACTAGGGCAGTCAGGTACGATTCTGGGATGTGGAGTCCTGATAACCACATGACCTTTGGCTCTGCTGAATCAACCTTTAAATAAGCAGACAAGTAAATGGTTTGGTAAACCACAGATTGAGTATGTCATGTTAATCCCGCCTCACCCATGATTTATATTGGTCAAATCGCCTTTTGAAATGGATCATCCAGTTGCCCAGGGACTTCAGTGTGTCAGGTGCCAACATCTTCCAAATAGAAGGGATCTGACCATTAAACAGGGCCCGGGCAACTTCATCCAACTCACTGCTCATGCCCACCTCACCAGCCAAGGCCTATACACACCAGTCAAACAAAACAAGTTAAAGGGAACCACGGACAGAAAGTTACAATAATTTGGTATTCAAATCCCTCCTAATGTTTTCGTTTTTATAAAATTTGAAACATTTGTTTAACTCGTAGGTCACTATTGTTGTTGACGATGCAATGCATTCTGGGTGATGATGTCAATGGGCAGCGCTGCTGTCTGCTGTACTTCCACAGTGTCACTTGTTAGCTACATAAACATGTCATTGGTTCGGCACTTCCAATTTAAACCTGAGCAAAAAGTGATGGGGGGCAAGACAGCACTGTCGATATTTCACAAAACGAGCAGCAAAAGCAACTGAATGAAAGTCCCCAGTGGGATTCCAACCAGAGTTTCCCTTGCGACAGACTAGCGCATAGACCACAGGACTACACTTCCGCGTGACGTTAGAGCAGGGGTCGCGTTAACCGGATATTTTCCGTCGTTGACCGGTTTTTTAAAACGGTGATAGAAAAAACTGACGTCCGTCCGTCATTTTGACAGGTTGCAATTCACACCCCAGACCACAGGGTGGCGAGTTAGCATATTAATTAGCTATTGTCTCTCTTAATGCATGACGTCGTTGGCTCTTCTGTCAGAATATTGTAGCGTCACCGGGGTCTGGCGGCGGCACCGTGATTGACACATCAACGCGAGGTTCTTATTGGTGCACCCGGTGTGCCAGCGCGTCATCCAATTGATGGACAAGATTGCCGCCCAATCACATGACGCCACAACTCCGCCCCCCTGACTGGAGCCGCCATATTGTGTGTCAGCTGTTCATGTTTACACATTACCGCTACGTACATGCCTCCTATTACGGCGTGTTTTTCTGCTCGTTAATATTAATAATCAAAATGGTGAAGGCGTGTGTGGCGGTTGGTTGCTGTAACAGAAAAGATAGACGGAGAAACTTGAAGTTCTACCGTATTCTGAGAGACCCGGGAGGATGAGAGCGAGATGGACTGCTGTAATTCGACAAGAAATCTGGGCACCAAACGATCACCACAGACTATGTAGTAGTCTTTTTATATCTGGTAAGATGCATTTAATATATATTTAGAAGATTTTGAGCTGACAACCACAATTAAGATCATTGTGTGACGTTGGTGATTGGGGTCTATATCGTTGCCTCTTTTTCTTTGGGAGCGGAGTTGTTGGCGGTAAGCAGAGTAAAAAGGGAGAAAAATACCACGACTCCCGTGTCTAATTTTTCGCCGCCAAGCAAGTGTTACAATATTAATTAAAAATGAATGAAAACTAAATACTATTGAATATGTCATCATTATCATTTTAAAAATTTAAGTGACCGGTAAATATAGGCTATGACCGGATTTTTATGACCCTGTCAGTCAAAATGACAGACAACGAAAATGTCTAGCGCAACCTCTGCGTTAGAGTCATGATTTTCCTCATAAAGCAATCGCAAACTGTCAAATGACAGCAATTCAATATCTTGGCAAGACACCTAGGATCGTTTTAAAGATTACCAAGGAAAGAAAGACATGTAGTTCTTAAAAGGTAAATGTTAATACGAGTTATAATAATTTGATATCAAAACCCCTCTCAATGTTTTCGTTTTAATAAAATTTGTAAAATTTTAAATTAAAAAATTAACAAGTAGCTCGCCATTGTTGTTGAGTTCGCAGGGCGGTGGCGTCACATGGCCACGCTGCCATACTTCACAGTGTCACTCTTTAGCTATGTAAGGTAGTGATTTAAATACACTACAAGGCATCAATGGTAAGTTTTAAATTAAAGAACAAGCCAATGAGTGTGTTTTGTCCCTCGACTGATGCCGTAGTTTCCTTTTTAGTGCGGATTCATTGTTCTTTACGTTCATTTCTATGTTGTCTTTAGAACATAATAGACTCCAGGTAATGGCTCCCAGCATCATAGTTTGTATATTTATTGACCACACACACAAAAAAAAAACACGATCGCGAAAAGGGAGACACAAAAAAGGCTCAATGACAGTGGGTTGGGATTATCAAAATAAATAAATAAATAAATAAAAAACAGGGAAAACCACGGTGAGATGCAGACAAATGAAAAAAAACTAAGGCAATGATGCAACTTCCAAAGAAGGGATATACAAACTGTCAAATGGCAGCAATTCAATATCTCGGCAAGCCACCTAGGATCGGCTTAAAGGGTACCACGGATAGAAACAACAAATTTAGTTCTTAAAAGATAAATGTTAGTACGAGTTATAATAATTTGATATTAAAACCCCTCTTAATGTTTTCGTTTTCATAAAATTTGTAAAATTTTAAATAAAAAAATTTAACTAGTAGCTCGCCATTGTTGTTGACGTCACAGGGCGGTGATGTCACATGGCCACGCTGCCGTACTTCACAGTGTCACTCTTTAATTATGCAAGGTAGTGATTTAAATACACTACAACGTATCAATGGCAAGTTTTAAATTCATTAAGGAACATGCCAATGAGTGTGTTTTGTCCCTTGACTGACGCCTTAGTTTCCTTTTTAGTGCCGGTCCATTGTTTCTTACGGTCATTTGTATGTTGTCTTCACAACATACAAGACTCCTGATAATGGCTCCCATTATCAAGTTTGTATATTCTGACTAAATATTGCCATCCAGTGTATTTGTTGAGCTAAACGAGTTGCTAAAATGTTTAGAGTTTCACCAAAGTCTGAGTAAGTTTTATGTGTATTTTGCATATCTATTTTGATTGTGAATGCCAGTTCTCTTTGCAAATGTTGTTTAAGTGTGTAAGAACAGGCCGTCATTAATACAGATTGAAGCACTTTTCTTTTGTGAACAGAATTTTTTGAGAGATATGAATATTATGTTTGTTGTATTTCCACTATATAATACTTATGTTTGTTGTTAAGGAGTTGCCAAAGCTTATGTCAATAAACGGCGCGGTCCGAGCTATGAATCTGAACGCCTGTGTCCACTCTACTTTATCTCTCCCTTAAACCCCACTGTGGATTAAAGAAAAACTACAGCGTCAGTCTAGGGAACAAAACATACTCATTGGCTTGACCTCTAACTAATTTAAAACTCGCCATTGACACCTTGTGGCGTATTTAAATTCTTACATAATATCTTACATAATTAAGAGTGACACGTCTTTTTATTAAAGAAAAAAAAAAAAAGTGACACGTAGAGTGCCGGCAGCATGGCCATGTGATGTCACCACCCTGCGATGTCAACAAAAATGGTGACCTACTAGTTAAAATAATTTTACAAGTTTTATTGAAATGAAAACATTAAGAGGGGTTTTAATATAAAATTACTTTAACTCGTACTAAGATTTATCTTTTAAGAACTACATGTACTTATATCCGTGGTTCCCTTTAAAGACACTGAAAGACAAGTGGATGCAGGTACGACGTTAGGAACTCATCCCACAGCTTTGTGACAAAACAATCTGACCAGCAGCAGAATGTGACAAAATCATGGCAGTCTCCCTACTAGCTACGTTTGCTACCTAGCACAGCTATTCTCCTAGTCCAACCCAACCGTCTCATCAGCCCCAGCGTGCATTGCGCACTGAAAACATGGCACTCTCCGTAGGTCAAAACATGTACTAATTATCATAGATTTTGAAATCAATGGCAATAATTACGTGTTTCTAAAAACACGAAGGGATATACAAACTTTAAAATGGCAGCAAGTCAGTATCTTAGCAAGCCGCCTAGGATCGGTTGAAAGACACTGCTGATGAGCTGGAATTGGATGCAGGTACGATATTGGGAACTCATCCCACAGCTATGTAACAAAAAAATCTGACCAGCAGCAGAATGTGGCAAAATCATACCAGTCTTCATACTAGCTTCGCTTGCTAGCTAGCACAGCTATTCTCCCAAATCCAACCCAACCGCGTCATCACCCCAGCGTGCATTGCGCACGTAAACCATGCCGCCCTCCGTAGGTCAAAACATGTACTAAATATTATAGATTTTTAAATCAACCGCAATAATAAATGTGTTTCTAATAACATATATTTTTGTAACAGAGAACAATTGTGGCTTTAAGTCTTTGCCAGACACAAAAACTGTGTCCCTCTCACCCTCTGCAGCTCAGCCAGAGACCGCTTCATGCGGACCACCAGCTTGTTGAAGCGCTCTAGTTCTTGAAGGAGCACCACTGATGTTGGGGATATCTCAGTGCCAAATTGCTTGCGGATAACATCCAGGTCAAATATTGCAGGCAACTTGTTCTGAATGTCCTGGGCGACCTGAGTTATATATTCATCCCTGCTGATGCTTCCACCAGACTCACCTGGAGAAGACACAAGTGGTTGTGAAATAGCAGGGAGCCATAGATAAAGTCATCTGAAAAAAATAGGACACTCCATTGAATATTGAGTTTTTTAAAGAAATGTTTACATATCAATGTCTGATCTTGTTTTTCTTTATCTCTGGAAAAGAAAGTGATTTAATTGCGGGTCAACAACAAAAATTAACATTGTTTTACTCATTAAACCAAATATATCAAGAAAAATGCATACTCTAACTGAGGAAAAAATTTGGGCACCCTACCATCTAATAGCAAGTGTTACCCCCTTTGGCTGAAATAACTTCAGTGAGATGCTTTTTGTAGCCATCTACCAGCCTTTGATTACATCAGTCTGAGGAAAGTTTGCCCAACTCCTCAACACAGAATACTTTCAGCTGTGAGATGTTTGAGGTTTTCTTGCATGTACAGCCTGTTTCAAGTCACCCCACAGCATCTCAATGGGATTAAGAGCTGGGCTTTGACTCAGCCATTCCAGGACTCTCCATTTCAGCCATGTCCTTGGTGGATTTACTAGTATGTTTTGCGTCATTGTCACGTTGCAGGGTCCAGTTTCGCTACAGCTTTAATTTTTTCACAGATGATCTGACATTTTCCTCAAGCACCCTCTGAAACACGATAGAATTCAAGGTGGATTCTATGATGGTAAGCTGGCCAGGTCCTGCTGCAGCAAAGCATCCCCAAACCATGACACTTCCACCTCCTTGCTTCACAGTTGCTATGAGGTTCTTTTCCTGGAATGCTGTGTTGGGTTGATGCCAAACATGTCCTGTGTTCTGGTGTCCAAATAATACAATTTTAGATTCATCTGTCCAGAATGAACGTTATTCCAGAAGTCATGTTCTTCGTCTATATTCACTCAGGTAAACTTCAGTCTGGCCTTCATGTTCTTCTTGGAGAGCAAAGGTTTCCTCCTTGCACACCTTCCATGAAGGTTAAAATAGTGAGGTCTCTTTTTGATTGTAAAGGCATGCACTTTCACATCAACAGTCGCAAGAGCTAGCTGTAGGTCCCGTGATGACATTTTAGGGTTTTTGGAGACCTCTTTTAGCATTTTGCGGTCTGCTCTCGGGGAGAACTTCCTTGGACGGCCAGACCTGGGCATGTTGCACGTTGTTTTGAATGTCCTCCACTTGTAGACTATTTTCCGGACAGTGGAATGGCTGATTTTATATTCTTTGAGATCTTTGGAAATTCCTTACCAGACTCATGAGCGTCTAAAATGTTCTTTCTGAGTGCCTCTTATAGCTCCTTTGATCTCACCATGGTGTCTTCTCTCACTTCAGCAGTCAGGGGCACACCGAACTAAATGTGAGGTTTAAATAAGGCAAGCCTCCTTCAAAACACTGGCTAATGATGTTCTAATCATGTGCACCTGATATGTTACCCCTGTGTGTGATTTTAGCCATTTTAAGTGGGATTTAATGTGGGGGTGTCCAAGTTGTCAAATACACCTAACAGTGCCACTGGACACATCATGTAACCTGGGATCATGGGGCGTTTCGGGTCTTTCAACCATCAGACCCCCTCCCCCAGGCGACGCAGCCAGAGATGATCAGGCCCTGGCTTGTGTCCAGGTAGCGCTACCCTACTCACCACAACACTCCCCTCCTGATCCAAAGCCGCCTTGATGCCACCTCTGCTGCTTCAGTGGCCAACTTAATAGCCTCTCGCTGGCTTGCCCCAGTGATGCCCAACACATTGTAGGCCCTGCAGAGGGAATGGCCCATAAAACCTCGGCATCCTACCTCGAAGGGCTGGCATCGTGCTCACCAACCATTGCTCTGACACCCTTCAACCAACTCGGAGTACTTCACCGACTTTCGCCCGTACACCTCCTCCATATGGTCTTCCCATGGCACTGATAGCTCCAAGAACACTATCTGCTAGGATGCTGCTAAAGTAAGAACTATGTCTGGCCTTGCTGTTGTCTTGGCAACCACCTTTGGGAACTTCAGCTGTCTCCCCAGATCAGCTCTTAGCTCCCAATCACGCGCTGTCACCAAAAGGCCAGAAGAGGTGTTTCTGGTAGCCACTGTAGGCTTCTCCCCAGCCCTGACAAAATTGCTGTGACTGATCCCACTGCAGACAGCAGTCCTAATTTATTCCTCAACAGAAACTGCATGAAATTACATTTATCAGAATGTTATAAAAAAATTATTTTTGTCAGTTTTAATTGTTTTGTTCTATTACTTGAATCTCTCAAGATTGTTAAAACTGATATTAAATATCCATAAGACCAAATATGTTCGATAACACACAGGTTTCTATAGGGTGTCCTAATTTTTTCATATGAGTGTAACACTATCTATCGCAAAGCTCCGCCCCCTTGGAAAACTCTGACAAGCCAAGGCTCTGTCATTTTCTCTCAGTGGCAGTGACTGAGTGAACGAACGATTTACGGATGATGGCGGGAGTTCAAATTTCTGAATTTGCACTTCTAGAGCAGTGTTTCACAAGGGTTCAGTGATCAAATTCGGAGAAGAAAAGAGCTGCTCCATCTCCTACCTGTCTGGGGTTGCAGGTCTATTAGATGCAACCACATGTCTTTAGCTGCTTGTGTGTAGTATCCTATCTCTGCATTCGAATGAAGACCCATCACCTCCGGGGTATTTGCCAAAGGCAGAGACTCAATCTCATCTGAAAACAGTTACAATTCAAGAATGCTTACTGCCAAGGTTCTAAAAGTATGTTAATCAAGCAAAATGCAAATAAAGGCTTACCAATATAAACTGTCTTAGGTCCATTTGGTGGAACCTTGTAGTCTACATCATTGTTTTTGAAGAAGTGAAACCGACAAAAGTCATAAAAGAGGAAGTCTCCGAAGTACTCATCCATGTAGACATTGAGTATCCTGCGGTCAAAACTGTCAATGACTCGTCCTCCATACATGACCTGTACAATGTGTTTTTAAATTTAAAGCAGAATTTAAAACAAAAATAATATATTTCCGCTTGGCCTTACCTCGCCGATAAGGTACTTGATACTTCCCCATGGGATGTTGCTATCTTTTTGTTTATGAGCTTTTGTCAGGTAGGTGTTCAAGATCTCCAAACACACCTGTTAGCCACAGTACTGCGATAACTCAACCTAGTTCAGAAAGCTCCAAATTGTTTTCAATGCCACTTACCAGGAAGTCTGACTCGCTGAAGTCATAGGGGACATTCCAGCCAATCTTACCATATTTGCGCCTCTCCTGCACTACAGCGTGGAAGAAAGACAGCACATAGACCAGGCTGCGGAAGGCAGAGTGTGGGCATCCAGTCATGGTTTCATGGGAGATTTTAGAGTAGGTAGCTCTCATGTTGAGTTTGAGGCCATTCGGAGCCTCAGTAACAACCTGTAGGACATCGTCAATATTAGCTAATGGCTTTACTGTGAGTACAGGAAGAACCCGAGTTACCACGTATCCGACTTATGTGTAGTGCTGCAACGATTAATCGATTAACTCGAGTAATTCGATGACAAAAAAAGCTTCGAATCCAATTTTGCTGCTCATGTATTCATTTCATTAGAGTAGCGTTGCAATTATTTGTTTTGAAAGTGTTTGCATTTAGTTTTATTGACTTGGGTGGATACACTGCCCTCTATTTGCAACACCGAATATGCCATAATTCATTTAACAATGCTGAATCAAGCTGCTCCCGGTTAAGACCAACATAAGGTAAGTTTTTGTTTGAGCTAATATTTTTTTGTTCATTCGTCATTTAGTTTATAAGTATATATAGTAGTGTTGCACCGACACCATTTTTTGGCCCCGATACCGATACTTGGCTGTGCAGTATCGTCTGATACCGATACCACCCCGATTATATATATATATAAATATTTTATCCCCCCCCCCCCCCCCCCCCCCAAAGAGATACATAATTGCATGTGAAATCATTGCTATCAAGGCTTTGTCAGGCTGTTGCTTACCTTTGCAAAATAGGAAAAATACTAGTACAAAGTATAATTCTAGCCCAACAGTAAGAAAGTAAAAATAAGTTCATAATAATAAACTCTGAATGAACTGAGTAAACTTTTTTTAAACCTCTCAAAGGCCAAACAGTGCAACTTTCATGAAATTATTGTCACATTCTGCTGCTGGTTAGATTGTGTTTTGTTGCTGGGCTGTTAGTGGGGGCGTTCCTGACATCACACCTGAATCCAATGCGGGCTCATCAACGCAGCACTTAAGCACGGGTGAGCTCAGAGAAGGCTGCCGAGATATTTGCTTTGCTGATCGCCATTTGACATCTCGCACTATAGTCTCGCTACATTTGCTTGTTACGCCCCTGCATTGGGTTTTTTCTGTTAGTGTGCTGCACTCGTTTGTAACCTCTACCCTGTGCAGGTATTTGAGTGTTTTTATTTTGGCTTTTTGGCTCGCTGCCTATCGTCGAGTTTGTAGTATTGAGCTCCGTCGACCTGCAGTCACGGACTCCTTTTGTTATTTCTACTATCCCGCGATCGCGTGTAATATTTTGTTTGCAATTAAACCCTTGTACATATCCCCCGCTTGTTGTCCGCTTCGAGGTCCAACCTTGTTTCCGCATTTGCGGACGCTCACAATTATAAGTAATAATAATTGACCACAGCATCCCGTCTCTCTATTAGCCTCGTTTTTTCGGGAGGGGGTGGGTCCCTTATTTCTATTTCTGAAAGGTGGCAACCCTACTTTGGAAACAGTTCCCAAATTACTGCAGCATTTCTTTCAGTAAAAGACAATAAAAGTTAAGTAGACGTAGTGAACTGACCAGAGATTGTTGCACCTGTCCAGCGCCCTTCCTCTGGATAACAGTCCTGCTCTTGCAGGCACAAACTCGTTGTGTTCGTTCACGTTTCGTCTTCACATGTTTTATCAGGTTCGAGGTATTGAAACTGGCCGATTTAACTCCACATCTCGAAACTTTCAGGCCGCAAATCTTGCACGCAGCCATTGATTTTAATTGACGGGATTTCTATTTTGAAATATTTCCCGACCGCCGCCATGTCGGCCATGTTGCCATGTTGGCCATGTCATTGGTCAGAAGTGGCTATTGGCCCGTTCTCATTGGTCTGGAGCAGGCCAATAGTGATAGCTGTTTGGTGGTCACGTGTCATCACACAACACAGAGACAAAGTGTAGTGAGTGCCAGGAGGAAAAAAAAAAAGGCTGCGGTCAAATGTTATAATAATGGACTGGTAAATGGTATCGGCGCCGTCTTTGTTGGTACTCGCCGATACCGATACCACCATTTTGGGCCGGATCGGTGCCCCCCGCCGATACTAGTATCGGTATTGGTGCATCTTTAATATATAGCCCTTTTTTGGGGGGGGGAACTTCGCATTTTATAGCATTTAAGCTAGCGGACTTTTGCCATGCAAGTTAGTCAACTGTTCTTGGCTGTACTTAGATCAGTGGTTCTTAACCTGGGTTCGATCGAACCCCAGGGATTCGACGAGTCAGTCTAAGGGGTTCGGTGAAGGTTAAGACAGACAGGGCCCTATTTTTGGACGCTGACTAAATCCAGGCAAGGTGGCGTTTTAGACCAGGTTTTGGACTAGTTAGTCCCCAATTTACAGGCTTTTTTTTCCTTTTCCAATTCTTGCAACTGCTAGTCCGAGAGAAACTGGTTTGCTCGGTGGAAGGTTGACGCTCACATGGTATGAGGTTGAACGACAGACCTACGGTAACGTGCACTGCATTTGCATCACATTTTACGCCATGAATATACAGTGGGGCAAATAAGTATTTAGTCAACCACTAATTGTGCAAGTTCTCCCACTTGAAAATATTAGAGAGGCCTGTAATTGTCAACAACCTCAACCATGAGAGACGGAATGTGCACAAAAAACAACAACTGAAAATCACATTGTTTGATTTTCAAAGAATTTATTTGCAAATCATGGTGGAAAATAAGTATTTGTTCAATACCAATAGTTCATCTCAATACTTTGTTATGCACCCTTTGTTGGCAATAACGGAGGCCAAACGTTTTCTGTAGCTCTTCACAAGCTTTTCGCACACTGTTGCTGGTATTTTGGCCCATTCCGCGATGCAGATCTCCTCTAGAGCAGTGATGTTTTGGGGCTGTCGTTAGGCAACACGGACTTTCAACTCCCTCCACAGATTTTCTAAGGGGTTGAGATCTGGAGACTGCCTAGGCCACTCCAGGACTTTAAAATGCTTCTTACGAAGCCACTCCTTTGTTGCCCTGGCTGTGTGTTTGGGATCATTGTCATGCTGAAAGACCCAGCCACATCTCATCTTCAATGCCCTCGCTGATGGAAGGAGATTTTCACTCAAAATCTTTCGATACATGGCCCCATTCATTCTTTCCTTTACACAGATCAGTCATCCTGGTGCCTTTGCAGAAAAACAGCCTCAAAGCAAGATGTTTCCACCCCCGCGCTTCACAGTGGGTATGGTGTTCTTCGGATGCAATTTAGTATTCTTTCTCCTCCAAAAACGAGAACCTGTGTTTCTAGAAAAAAGTTCTATTTTGGTTTCATCTGACCATAACACATTCTCCCAGTCCTCTTCTGGATCATCCAAATGCTCTCTAACGAACCGCAGACGGGCCTGGACGTGTACTTTCTTCAGCAGGGGGACACGTCTGACAGTGCAGGATTTGAGTCCCTGGCGACGCATTGTGTTACTGATAGTAGCCTTTGTTACTGTGGTCCCAGCTCTCTGTAGGTCATTCACTAGGTCCCCCCGTGTGGCTCTGGGATTTTTGCTCCCCGTTCTTGTTATCATTTTGACACCACGGGGAAAGGATGAAGTTAAAAGTCCGTGTTGCCCAACGACAGCCCTAAAACATCACTGCTCTAGAGGAGATCTGCATGAAGGAATGTACCAAGATACCAGCAACAGTGTGTGAAAAGCTTGTGAAGAGTTTGGCCTCCGTTATTGCCAACGAAGAGTACATAACAAAGTATTGAGATTTTGGGGGTTTTTGCTCACGGTTCTTATCATTTTGACGCCACGGGGTGAGATCTTGCATGGAGCCCCAGATCGAGGGAGGTTATCAGTGGTCTTGTATGTCTTCCATTTTCTAATAATTGCTCCCACAGTTGATTTCTTTGCACCAAGCGTTTTACCTATTGCAGAGTCAGTCTTCCCGGCCTGGTGCAGGTCTACAATTTTGTCTCGGGTGTCCTTCGACAGCTCTTTAGTCTTGGCCATAGTGGAGTTTGGAGTGTGACTGACTGAGTTGTGGACAGGTGTCTTTTATACCGATAATGAGTTAAAACAGGTGCCATTAATACAGGTAACGAGTGGAGCCTCGTTAGACCTCGTTAGAAGAAGTTAGACCTCTTTGACAGCCAGAAATCTTGCTTGTTTGTTGGTGACCAAATACTTATTTTCCACTCTAATTTGGAAATAACTTCTTTAAAAATCAATCAATGTGATTTTCAGTTTTTTTTCCACATTCTGTCTTTCATGGTTGAGGTTTACCCATGTTGACAATTACAGGTCTCTCTAATCTTTTCAAGTAGGAGAACTTGCACAATTGGTGGTTGACTAAATACTTATTTGCCCCACTGTAAATGCTAATCGTTTGTGTGGATGCTTATTGTTGTATCAGCAGCTAGTTACAAATGAAAATTTGATTTTTTGTTTTTAAAGATGAAACTGATTGAATTTCATTTTTGTTTTGTTTTTATCTGAAAGTGTTGATGTCATGAGCAGTCAGCAAACCACATGGCTGTCTGACATCGTAATTTCGGAGCTTAGCTTGCTTTCTAGCTCGGATTTAGCTCTATCTTCTGGGCTAGGACAGTACAATGACATATAATACATGTTTTTGGATAGTTATTTTGAGATTTAGGGGGTATTTGGGGGTAGGCAAACGTGATTCACGCGGAAATTCGACTTACATCGCCAGCGTAGGAACGGAACTCGTTCGTAACCCGGTGACTACCTGTATACACATACAGTAATTTTCACACTATAAGGCGCACCTGACTATAAGCCGCCACCCACAATATTTGGCACTAAAACGGCATTTGTTCATACATAAGCCGCACTGGACTACAAGCCGCAGCTGCAACACCAAAACATATTAACCGGTAACACTTTATTTAACAGGGGCATCATATGATTGTCATAAAAACAAATGAACCACCATGAAGCCTTGACCCAGTGGGGTGCAAAGCTTCATTGCTTCAAGAAGCTTAATTTGGCCATCATTGCTCCCTTAGGGGAGACAGTCAACCTCTGCTGCCACCTGCTGTCAACACTGTTGTTGTCCATCATGCATCCTAGCATGCATTGCAGCGCTACAGATGTGAATCAAAATTCATGTTCTGTGCTAAACATTTAATCAGTTACTGTTCCAGTTGTTTTATTAATTGCTATTTATGGTATTTGGTAACACTTTATTTGACAGTGGCGCCATAAGATAATAAATGACACTGCCATGAGCATTAATGAATGCTTATAACAGATGTCATTTAGTTTTAGCCGACAAATTATCTCACTTTTGAATGGATGTAAAAGATCCATGCTGGACATAAATGGAGTTAGTGACATAATTTGCCGGATGACACTTAATGACATCTGTCATAAGCATTCAGTAATGCCCATGATTGTGTCATGTCGTAATGATGACGGTCTTATGACAGCCTTATGACACCGCTGTCAAATAAAAGTATTACTTATTAAACCAAATAAATCAACAAATAAGCCGCACTGGACAATAAGCCGCAGGATTCAAAATGAAGAAAAAAAATAGCGGCTTATAGTCAGAAAATTACGGTATATATGGGATGGAAAGTGTATGTTTCAAATAATTAAAAGAAAAGACTTGGTTATTTCACCTTAAGAGACTTCTGAAGAATGCCAATAGGAAAGTCATCGATAGGGTTGGTTGTCAACCAAAGACGAAAACTGGGGTGAGGTTTGGTGACCCTTTCGATGCACTTCTCCAAATCTTTCAGCCATTTCACCAGCAGGTGGCAGTTCTGAAGCATCAACCACTGACCTCGAGCTGCTGCCAGTTCCAGAAGGTGCAATGCAACCTTGAGCAGAGGGAGAAAAAGAACATTAGGGTCCATATTTTTATGTGTCTGGAATTTAATCATCCTAAATTTGGTGCACATTCTTATTCACGCATTGGTGAGAATCAGGACCCCTTATTTTTATGACACTTGTCTGAAATATGATAATGCCTCTAAAGTTTGCAGTTTTAGTTTCATCGTTGTTGCTTTCATCTCATCGTGTCTTATGTTCAAATAGTTTTATTAGCTTTATGTTCCGGTACTCCCAAGTCGTCTTCTATTAATGATAAGCCCACCTTCCGCTTAGATTCTAAGATCAGATGGGAAATGGCCCTTTCAGAGTAGATATTGAGTCTTAAAAATAAAACCAACGTACCTTCTCCTGGCCTTGACCCATAGCAAGGAATTTGAACTTGCTCCCAAAGCCATTCCTGTCTGCCAGTTTCATAAGGTCAGCGCCAGGGTCAGAGCCAGGACTCAGGATGAAGACAATGGGGGAGTACTGAGTGCTTTGCTCATAAATAACATCAAAACTGATCACAGGAGGTTGTACATATCTGCAAAAAAAACAAAAACAAATCAACATTGAATCTAAAAGCATGTTCCCTATAATGTTGCAAATGTTAGATTAGTTATATAAATGAAATAGGATGACACCTCTCGCCCATGGTGATTGTGACATAATCAGTGATGGCTCTGTAGACTCGGTCAACGCGGAAACATCGCAGCAGGAGAAGTTTCTGAAAGTCTGTCAGCTTATCATCATATCTCATTGGCAGCTGTGCCTGCTCTGGTGCATCAAGGTCATACCACTGCAGACAAAGAAGGACAGTTACTCAGTCCATTGGGGAGGAGACAGCAGGTGATATTTGCCATGAATAAGTAAGTAGCATAGGCGTCGCCAGACATATTTCACTGGGGCACGTGCCCCAGTATAAAATTCAAAGGAGAAAGAAAAAAAAGTAAAATCAAATACTTTGTAGTTTTAAATCTACAGAGCACAATCTACAGAATGTGCTTATTTAATATGACCACATGACTCTATTCACTTCCTATACACAATCTGCACATGGCTCCTTAATATGGTAATTTATGCACGTAACTTTAGGTATAGACCCTACCCACCGACGTCACAAAACCACGTGCTCGCTGTATGGTTCCGCCCACTTGTCCGTCATTTTGTCTCTGTATTAGCATTGGTTTCAATTGATCGAGGAATTTAAAATGCATTTCATGGAAGACCCGGTGCTTTCTGATGCCGTAAACTCACTGGATGTGTTGCATAAAAGGCGTTATGTGGAAAAGCTTCGTTCTATACAGTCGCCAGATCCATATTTGATGCCCAAATCGATGTTTTTCGACCCACTGTCTTTGCCCTGTCTGCCTGACATCTGCTACGCTGATATTTACAATTATCTTGTCCACACAAAATCAGCCTATTCTCACGAAAATTTGAAAAACTTTAAGAGCTTGGAGGCTTATAAATACTTCGTTGCTGGTTGGGTGAAACAGGTCCTCGTCCACGAAAATTCGGCAGGAATCTATCTTGTGCTTGGAAAGGTGAGTTACGAAATTTTCAATTCAAAATCTTTTGTTATTGCTAACATCCACTGTCAAGTCTAATGTATTTCATGTCGTTTGTCAATGGAGTTAAGGCTTTTAATGTTTATATGGTTTAGCGATAGCACTCTCACTACATACATACGTGTATGTTGTCGGCGATTAGCCTAGCAATGATCTTAATTGTGGTTATTTGTCAGCCCAAAACCCTCTAAGTATATCTTAAATGCATCTTACCGGATATAAAATGACTACTACATAGTCTGTGGTGATTTTTTTGGTGCCCAGTTTTCACGTCGAATTGCAGCCGTCCATTTCGCTCTCCTCTTTGGATCCCTCGGAATACGGTAAAACTTCAAGTCTCTCCTTCCATCTTCTCTGTTAGTGCAACCAAAGCCACACACGCCTTCACCATTTTGATTAATGTTAAGGAGCAGAAAAACACGCCGTAAATAGGAGGAATGTACGTAGCCGTAACAGGTTAACACTATGTTTTGATGGACAATTGGGCGGTACCATTCAGGAGAGCGGAGTTGTGACGTCACGTGGGTAGGGTCTATATGAGGTGATACGGTGGTATGAAATAGTATCTGAACCTTTGGAATTTCTCACATTTCTGCATAAAATCACCATCAAATGTGAGCTGATCTTTGTCAAAACCACACAGATGAAAAAAAGAGTGTCTGCTTTAACAATAACCACCCAAACATTTATAGGCTTTTATAGGGTTTGGTTTGGTTTGGTTTCATGTGGCAAAATTGATTTTTCCATGTGGCATTTTATTTTTGCCATGTGGCATTTTTTTTGCCATGTGGCAAAATGGATTTTGCCATGTGACTTTTTTTTGCCATGTGGCATTTTTTTGCCATGTGTCAAAATGGATTTTGCCATGTGGCATTTTTTTTAATTTTTTTTATTTTTTACTTATGGCATTTTTGCAGGCCCTGCACTTCATCGGCATGGACGTGCAGGGCCTACAAAAATGCCATATACCCCCCACAAAAAGCCCGATACCGAAAAAAAATGTCACAAGTCAAAATACATTTTGCCACATGGCAAAAAAAATGCCAAATGGCAAAATCAATTTTTGCCACTTGGCAAAAAAATGCCACATGGCCCCCCAAAAAAATTTTTTTAAATGCCACATGTCAAAAACCATTTTGCCACATTTTTTTGCCATGCGGCAAAGTTGATTTTGACATGTGGCATTTTTTTGACGTGTGACAAAATACTTTTTGCCATGTGGCATTTTTTTGCCATGTGGAAATTTTGATTTTGACATGTGACAAAATGTATTTTGACTTGTAAAATTCATTTTGCCCCACAGCAACAAAATGCCACATGGCAAAATTCATTTTGCCCCATGGCAAAAAAAATGCCACATGGCAAAATTCATTTTGCCCCATGGCAAAAAAAAAATCCACATGGCAAAATTCATTTTGCCCCATGGCAAAAAAAAAATGCCACATGTCAAAATCAATTTTGCCACAATGCAAAAAAACTGCCACATGTCAAAATCAATTTTGCCACATGGCAAAAAAAAAAAAAAAAAGTCACATCGCAAAAAAAATGCCACATGGCAAAAAAATGCCAAATGGCAAAATCAATTTTGCCACATGGGAAAATCCATATTTTCACATGGCAAATACAACTTTTCGTTCTCGGCCCTGCTGAAACTTTGCTTGCTCGCCAGTGCCCTCGGTTAGCAGCTATTACTTACTGACTGCCACTCTGCTGAATTCCTGCTAACATCATCAGGCAAAGAGTCAAACTGCCCAGGAAAAAGCTCGGACAGTTTCACAACATCTTCCCAGCCAGCATCAGGCAGCCAGTTGCAAGTCTTTTTGCGTGCGCTCTTTTCCAGAGACAAATTACCTTCGCACAAGACAATCAGAATGAGATTCATTTCAACCTTTGGAAAGATTTCGTTAACATCTATTAGTATAAAAAAAATAAAAATTACACACCTTTAATGAAAAACTCCAATTCCTCCTGCGGTACTCGATCTTCTGCTTGCTCAATCTTGATGGTCATGTTAAACGAGAAGAGAAGTTTATGTTTTTCGAACAGCCCTGCGATTAAACACATATGTCCGCAGTTATACTTGGGACTGAAAAAATATCTGTGGATGTACGGTTAGCATGGTTAGCGTGAAATGAATTTGCCTTACCTGTGCAACCATAATTATAAACATTGTACGTCAGACCATTCCTGATGTTTGTCAGTCTTTTTGTCAGAATTGCATTTGGTAGAGACTTGCGCAAGGAAAAGTCAAACACTTCCAAATAAGAGGCAAGAGAATACTGGTACATGCTGTTGACCAAAGCCATTTCCGTCAGCGCAAAAAACAAAATGGCACCGCGCTTGGCAGCAGGTCGATACCCGTTTCGGAGCACATCAATGTCCACTGATGTTGTGACAGCCAACTTAAGTTTCTCAAATACCTGATGATCACAATTTTTGTTTAGTCAAATATGATGACCAAGTTCAATTGACTCGTATTTGGTGTTAGGCAAACTGACCTCACTAGATTTGGACTTGGTTTCCTCTAATGTGTAGACCAGCTCTGTGTTATCCAACATGTTGCCGGTGGACGTGGCCAGCTCTCTCAACAGAGTGTCACCAAGGTTTTTTAGCAGCTTCTTATTGTCGCTTGTCTCCTGGATCAAAAACTCACGCTGCTCTTCTAGCTCCTTCTTCTCAAAGCCCATTATAACACTGAGCAATTGGTCCTCCAGACCTTTAAGCGTCACTAAATGTGATGAAAAAAAATGGAGTATCTATCATTGAGTTGTACAATGACACAAAATGGTGGTTGTCAAACCAAATGACCTTACCAGTATAATTAATAACCATGGCTTTTCCAAACACAGATGGAGAAAATTTAGGGTTTCCGAGTTTGGTGTTGAGGTAAAGTCTGAAGTTAGGATCATAGTCCACCTCTTTGTCACCGAGCATGAGAACCTGCCTGCCCTCAGCTCCTTTCAAATTCTTCTCCAGAACATTATCAATCACAGGGTCAATGTACTCATCCACATCTTGGAAAAGGAATGGGAATCCGTATTTAATGGCCATTTCGAGCTGTTTCAGGAAGTCTGGGTCGTTAAAAGATGAGACCTGTGGACGAAAGGGGATTTTGTGATCTTTGCGGGATGGAGGGAGGGAGGGATGAATAGATACAGTGCCCTCTGTCTGGGGGCTGAGATGGCCATGGAAGGAGCTTGATTTTGTGTCTGGTGAACCATTTCTGTGTAGATTTGGCCATATGTTTAGGGTCATTATCTTGCTGAAAGACCCATTGACGACCCATCTTCAGCTTTCGGGCAGAGGGCAACAGAGTTTGATTTAAAATGTCCTGGTATTTCAAAGCATTCATAATGCCATGCACCCTAACAAGGTTCCCAGGGCCTTTGGAAGCGAAACAGCCCCACAGCATCGCTGACCCACCCCCATACTTCACAGTGGGTATGAGGTGCTTTTCAGCATGCGCATCTTTTGTAGCACGCCAGACCCACTTAGAGTGTTTGTTGCCAAAAAGCTCAATCTTGATCTCATCTGACCAAAGCACACGGTCCCAGTTGAAGGCCCTGGGAACCTTGTTAGGGTGCATGGCATCAAGAATGCTTTGAAATACCAGGACATTTTAAATCAAAATCTGTTGCCCTCTGCCTGAAAGCTGGAGATGGGTCATCACTGGGTCTTTCAGCAAGACAATGACCCTAAACATATGGCCAAATCTTCACAGAAATGGTTCACCAGACACAAAATCAAGCTCCTCCCATGGTCACTTCAGTCCCCAGATCTTGTTTTGTTGGCAAAAGGGGGTTGTACAAAGTATTAACACCAGGGGTGCTAATAATTGTGACACACATTATTTGATGTCAAATAATTATTTCTTTATGTGGGATTTTTTCCCCACTGAATAAATAACTTGTATTGAAGGTTGGATTTTTCTCTTTTTTTCCATTAAAGTCCCATATAATTTGAATAAAAAAATATATATTAGAAGCTAAAAAAACACATCTTAACCAGGGGTGCCAATAATGGATGGATGGATGGATGGATGGATGGATGGATGGATGGATGGATGGATGGATGGGTGGGTGGGTGGGTGGGTGGATGGATGGATGGATGGATGGATGGATGGATGGATGGATGGATGGATGGATGGATGGATGGATGGATGGATGGATGGATGGATGGATGGATGGATGGATGGATGGATGGATGGATGGATGGAAATATGGTCCCTCAGCACTATTGACAAGATTTTTTCAACAAGACACGGCGCCCCAGGAGAGCTGTCCTGCCCAGAGGGGACTTTTGAGGCAGGCTACGTACGAGATTCATGGCCTGCTGGCAGCCCGCTTGTCTCACAGTCCTATCCGTGGAAGACGTCGAGGATATTTGGGTTATTGGCATGATGGTCGTGGAGGTTCTCCTGTTTGGCTTGGGAGGTGTCCTACTGTACCGGAAAGTTTCCAAGACGGCAGCTTTCAGGGAAATTGAGAAATTGACCACTGATCTAAAGGCGCTATTCATGCTGTGGAGGACCGGCTGAAAGCCCAGATCGGGACATTCCGGCCCGGGGACGGAAGGAGACAGGAAGATTCCATCGGGAACAAGCTGACGGAGGTATCTCGTCAGACCGCTAATGTTGCTAGGGACCTGGGAGACCTGCGGTCCGGACTACACCTTGATAATTTATTCAAGGCTTTTGAGGACAGGCTGGACGTCCGGATTGGAACACTAGCCAGCTCTTACGCGGCTCAGTCCTGGGAGTTATGGAGACGTATGGATAACATCTCGTTCCAACTGGCGGAACTGTCGAAGCTAACTGCGAATGATGGGAGAGACTTGCGGGAACTGAGGTCTGCCCTTCGTCTCGACGTGCGCAACTGACTGAGGACAACTGTTTTTTTGGACATACTAAATTCCGATTCGGCTTAAAATCTCCCTACCAGATCTCCCTGTGCCCCCCCCCCCCCCATCCTCCTGGGAGAGCCATGCAGATGGTCCTTCTTCCTTGACCTTGATCTCTCCTCCCAAGACCGACTGCAGAGTTCTGTGACTCTTATTTTCTCTGCATGCACACTCAAATACTGATATACATACAGTTGTGGTCAAAGGTTTACATACACTTGTGAAGAACATAATGTCATGGCTCTCTTGAGTTTCCAGTTATTTCTACAACTCTGATTTTTCTCCGATAGAGTGATTGGAACAGATACTTCTTTGTCACAAAAAACATTCATGAAGTTTGGTTCTTTTATGACTTTATTATGGGTTAACAGAAAAAGTGATCAAATCTGCTGGGTCAAAAATATACATACGTGGATCTGAAAAAGCGAATCATTGACTTGAACAAGTCAGGAAAGTCACTTGGAGCCATTTCAAAGCAGCTGCAGGTCCCAAGAGCAACAGTACAAACAATTTTTTGTAAGTATAAAGTGCATGGCACTGTTTTGTCACTGCCACGATCAGGAAGAAAACGCAAGCTATCACCTGCTGCTGAGAGAAAATTGGTCAGGAGGGTGAAGATTCAACCGAGAATCACCAAAAAGCAGATCTGCCAAGAATTAGAAGCTGCTGGAACACAGGTGTCAGTGTCCACAGTCAAGCGTGATTTGCATCTCCATGGACTGAGAGGCTGCCGTGCAAGAAGGAAGCCCTTGCTCCAAAAGCGGCACCTTAAGGCTCGACTGAAGTTTGCTGCTGATCACATGGAC
The DNA here is from genome assembly GCF_030265065.1 of Corythoichthys intestinalis. Taxonomy (NCBI): domain Eukaryota; kingdom Metazoa; phylum Chordata; class Actinopteri; order Syngnathiformes; family Syngnathidae; genus Corythoichthys; species Corythoichthys intestinalis. Next base: position 59,785,398 of record NC_080397.1, on the reverse strand, counting down.
AAAGATAAGACCTTCTGGAGGAAAGTTCTGTGGTCAGACGAAACAAAAATCCAGCTGTTTGGCCACAATGCCCAGCAATATGTTTGGAGGAGAAAAGGTGAGGCCTTTAACCCCAAGTACACCATGCCTACCGTCAAGCACGGTGGTGGTAGTATTATGCTGTGGGGCTGTTTTGCTGCCAATGGAACTGGTGCTTTACAGAGAGTAAATGGGATAATGAAGAAGGAGGATTACCTTCAAATTCTTCAAGATAACCTAACGTCATCAGCCCGAAGATTGGGTCTTGGGCGCAGTTGGGTGTTCCAACAGGACAATGACCCCAAACACACATCAAAAGTGGTAATAGAATGGCTAAATCAAGCTAGAATTAAGGCTTTCGAATGGCCTTCCCAAAGTCCTGACTTAAACCCCATTGAGAACTTGTGGACAATGCTGAAGAAACAAGTCCATGTCAGAAAGCCATCAAATTTAACTGAACTGCACCAATTCTGTCAAGAGGAGTGGTCAAAGATTCAACCAGAAGCTTGCCAGAAGCTTGTGGATGGCTACCAAAAACGCCTAATTGAAGTGAAAATGGCCAAGGGACATGTTACCAAATATTAGCGCTGCTGTATGTATATTTTTGACCCAGCAGATTTGATCACTTTTTTCTGTTCACCCATAATAAAGTCATAAAAGAACCAAACTTCATGAATGTTTTTTGTGACAAAGAAGTATTTGTTCCAATCACTCTATCAGAGAAAAATCAGAGTTGTAGAAATAACTGGAAACTCAGGAGAGCCATGACATTATGTTCTTCACGGGTGTATGTAAACTTTTGACCACAACTGTATGCACAATCACGCATTGAGAACCAATTAATTTTGGGAGTAGAGGTACCACTGTACTGTACTGAACATCAATGCTCAGAAGTGGTGGACAAGACACTTTGGGGAAAAAAAAAAAAAAAAGAAGAAAACGACTGGAGATAAAATGTCGAACGAGACTCCGGTCTCGTTTCGTCGAAATCACACAAATCAGGTACGCCGTAACCCGGGGACTACCTGTATATGATGTTTTGTACCTTGAGGTTGTTGCTTGCCTCCTTCTTCTTAATCCAGTTGAGGGCTTGTTGTTGGGGATCGATACACATTGGGAAACGACTGCCTCTTGTTGTGAGGATTCCATTTTGCACTGAAAGTTCATCTGGGGGTAATCCTTCTGAGCCCCATCTGTCACCCAGGGATTAAAATAATAAAATGATTAGTGCTGCAACGATTAATCGATTTAACTCGAGTATTCGATTAGAAAAAAATATTCGAGTTAAATTTTGTTGCTTCGAGTATTCGTTTAATTAAAGAGGCGTTGTAATGGTTTATTTTGAAAGTTTTTGCATTCAGTTTTATTAATTAGGGTGGATATGCTGCCCTCGTGTCTGCCTCCTTTCAGATGGCTGAACAAATGAGCCAACTGCTCCCTGTTAAGACCAAAGTAAGCTAAGTTTTTGTTTGAGCTAATGTTTTTTTTATTGCATTCATTATTTAGTTTACAGGTATATTGAACGTTTTTTTTGTGGGAATATATGTCTGAAAATTTTTTTAATAGCATTCTAAAAAAAACTTTAGCATTTTATAGCATTTAAGCTAGCGAACTTTTTCTATTTAAGTTCGCCAATTGTTTTTTTCTTGTACATAGATCATTAAAAAAAAAAAATTTATACCGTTTGAGGCTCAGCTCATGTATTTGAATTTTTCATGTTCCTTATCCGATTACTCGATTATTCGAACTAACTAGTCCATCGATTAATCGACTACTAAAATATTCGATAGCTGCAGCCCTCAAAATGATGACAAGAACAGGTGTTTTTTTCCATCCATCTTAACTCCTTCTCACCTGCTGATTTCCACCTCATCCGTTAGTAAGTTGTCCACTTTAAAAGGCTCGCTCAAGGGAATGCCTCTCTCCTTTACGTCTTCAACCCATGTTTGGTATACCATCTCATTCCTGAATTCCCAGCTGAAAGCTCCTTCGTAGCTCAGGAAGGCAGCAGAGAGTAGACAGTCTCCCAAAAGACGCACACGCCTCTGCTTTAACCCCTCTAAGTCCTGTGTCCACCTGAAAACAGAAACCACAAAAATGAATGAAAAACAAAACAAAACCCATCTAATATGGAGTGATGTTTCGTTTCTGTTGCTGTTTTACCTCACATTCTCAGAGCTCAAACCTGAGATAAGTTTGTCAGCAGCTATTAGTCTTCTTTCCATGAGCTCTGCCTCCTCTTGTAGTGTCTGTTTCTCCGCTATAGCAGTTTGATATTTGTCGCCAAGAGCTTTCAGCTCCCTCTGGATATCACTAAGCTCACTTTGAATGCATTCCAGCTCCTTCTTACTCTGAAAGAAGTTTCTTTCGAGTCGCGCTACCTACAAAAGATGAGTCAAATTATGGCTCGTTCTGTAATTTCGTTCGTTTTCATATTAGTTTTCATTACTTTGTCCCTTTTAGGCTTAATCTCCCTGGCAACTTCACAGTAACCAACGACAGCCTCCACAAATTTGAACATTCCTGAACCTGCTTTGCTGATGGATTGCATTTCCTCAAGGCTGGTCCCAAGGGCTTTCAGGAAGCCTATGAAGCACACAGAATACGTAAAAATGCCAATTTTACCATACAATGCATGCAGTACACTACTCTTTGACATGCAGCAGTATCGTGATCTAGGCCATTAATTGGAATACCCCATAAATTATTTTTGCTACTTCAGTTGCAGTTGTCTATTTGACATGTCATTATTTGGTGTGATTATAAATAAGATGAAAAATAAATGTCAAACATGCAAAAACGCCTACAGTTGTGGTCAAAAGTTTACATACACTTGTGAAGAACTTAATGTTATGGCTCTCTTGAGTTTCCCAGTTATTTGTACAACTCTGATTTTTCTCTGATAGAGTGATTGGAACAGACACTTCTTTGTCACAAAAAACATTCATGAAGTTTGGTTCTTTTATGACTTTATTATGGGTGAACAGAAAAAAGTGATCAAATCTGCTGGGTCAAAAATATACATACAGCAGCGCTAATGTTTGGTAACATGTCCCTTGGCCATTTTCACTTCAATTAGGCGCTTTTGGTAGCCATCCACAAGCTTCTGGTTGAATCTTTGACCACTCCTCTTGACAAAATTGGTGCAGTTCAGTTAAATTTGATGGCTTTCTGACATGGACTTGTTTCTTCAGCATTGTCCACAAGTTCTCAATGGGGTATAAGTCAGGACTTTGGGAAGGCCGTTCAAAAACCTTAATTCTGGCCTGATTTAGCCATTCCATTACCACTTTTGATGTGTGTTTGGGGTAATTGTCCAGTTAGAACACCCAACTGCGCCCAAGACCCAATCTTCGGGCTGATGACGTTAAGTTATCTTGATGAATTTGAAGGTAATCCTCCTTCTTCATTATCCCATTTACTCTCTGTAAAGCACCAGTTCCATTGGCAGCAAAACAGCCCCACAGCATAATACTACCACCACCGTGCTTGACGGTGACATGGTGTACTTGGGGTTAAAGGCCTCATCTTTTCTCCTCCAAACATATTGCTGGGCATTGTGGCCAAACAGCTCGATTTTTGTTTCGTCTGACCACAGAACTTTCCTCCAGAAGGTCTTATCTTTGTCCATGTGATCAGCAGCAGACTTCAGTCGAGCCTCAAGGTGCCGCTTTTGGAGCAAGGGCTTCCTTCTTGCACGGCAGCCTCTCAGTCCATGGAGATGCAAAACACGCTTGACTGTGGACACTGTCACCTGTATTCCGGCAGCTTCTAATTCTTGACAGATCTGCTTTTTGGTGATTCTCGGTTGAATCTTCACTCTCCTGACCAATTTTCTCTCAGCAGCAGGTGATAGCTTGCGTTTTCTTCCTGATCGTGGCAGTGACAAAACGGTGCCATGCACTTTATACTTACACACAATTGTTTGCACTGTTGCTTTTGGGACCTGCAGCTGCTTTGAAATGGCTCCAAGTGACTTTTCTGACTTGTTCAAGTCAATGATTCACCAAAATTGCTAATTCATGTTGCTGTATGTATATTTTTGACCCAGCAGATTTGATCACTTTTTCTGTTAACCCATAATAAAGCCATAAAAGAACCAAACTTAATGAATGTTTTTTGTGACAAAGAAGTATCTGTTCCAATCACTCTATCGGAGTAAAATCAGAGTTTTAGGAATAACTGGAAACTCAAGAGAGCCATGACATTATGTTCTTCACAAGTGTATGTAAACTTTTGACCACAACTGTATCTACTGTGGGGGTTGAATAATTTTGAACACAACTGTACAGTCCCTGCATAAGCGGATTTTTTCGTCCGAGTTTTATTCATTTTTTTCTTAATGCATTGCCAAAATGTATATGATCGGGAAAAATTATCGGGAATGATTGGAATTGAATCGGGAGCAAAAAAAAAGCAATCGGATCGGGAAATATCGAGATTGGCAGATACTCTAACTAAAACGATCGGGATCGGATCGGGAGCAAAAAAACATGATCGGAACAACCCTAGTTGCAAAGGATGTTGTACTAAGTACTAAAGCTATACTTACTTAAGGGGTTGAATAATTTTGTCAATGACGTAATCACAGAACTTGCAAAAACACTTAACTACTGTGGGGTTTGAATGAATGAATTTTGAACACAACTGTAACTGATCATGAAATCAACCTACCTTTGACAGTCTTGACCTGATTGGGACCTATGGCATCACAGTCCATCTCCATCAGCGAACGCAGAAAGCCAGGATCTGACATCATCGCTTTAGCCGCCTGCCAGCTAATTTCTTTTTTCTTACACAGTACCAGAATACACTCACACACCACTTGCACCTGCTTGGGCGGCTTTGCAAAGGATCTGAATCAAGGAGCAGCAGAAAACAATCAGATGGTCGCATCAGGTTCAACTTCATGACCAATTTAATTCGACAAGTGATCCTTTGAGTCAGCAAGAGAGAGTTCACCTGATCTCTGTGACATCAGATTTATCCAGGTCTTGTAAAGCAATGCGAGCTGCTTCTAATGCTGGCAGAGCTTCAGCAAGGGAAGTTTCTGCTTCGGCCTTTTCAACCGCAATCACCTTGTTTTGCTCTTCAATTTCTGTAGCTTTGTCTTCTGCCAATGTCTTTTTCTCCTCAGCTAGAAGGAAGAGGTCACATTTACTTCAATTCTGTTTTGTTGAACATCATACAAATGTTTTTCTTCTTTGACAGTGTTAGTGCAGCAGGTTTTCACTGACCCACAGTGGTGTTGGAAGCAATCTCCAGCAGCATGGTCTCACAGGCTGTGGACTTTTCTGCAAGGACCACCTTCTGCTCTGCCAGTTTGATGTTAAGTTCGTCTAGTTGTATAGTGGCTTCCTTCAATTTATCCAATCCTCCCTCGAGGTGTTTGCATTGCCCTGGAACCCATAAACAAATCTATTGTCACTTTGCCATGGGGAAATATGATTTTTACAGGCTAGTCAAGTAGGACGACCACCTGTCCGGTTGTAGGACGGACACTCAGGCATTTACAGTGCCTTGCAAAAGTATTCGGCCCCCTTGAACCTTGCAACCTTTCGCCACATTTCAGGCTTCAAACATAAAGATATAAAATTTTAATTTTTTGTCAAGAATCAACAACAATTGGGACACAATCGTGAAGTGGAACAAAATTTATTGGATAATTTAAACTTTTTTAACAAATAAAAAACTGAAAAGTGGGGCGTGCAATATTATTCGGCCCCTTGCGTTAATACTTTGTAGCGCCACCTTTTGCTCCAGTTACAGCTGCAAGTCGCTTGGGGTATGTTTCTATCAGTTTTGCACATCGAGAGACTGACATTCTTGCCCATTCTTCCTTGCAAAACAGCTCGAGCTCAGTGAGGTTGGATGGAGAGTGTTTGTGAACAGCAGTCTTCAGCTCTTTCCAAAGATTCTCCATTGGATTCAGGTCTGGACTTTGACTTGGCCATTCTAACACCTGGATACGTTTATTTTTGAACCATTCCATTGTAGATTTGGCTTTATGTTTTGGATCATTGTCCTGTTGGAAGATAAATCTCCGTCCCAGTCTCAGGTCTTGTGCAGATACCAACAGGTTTTCTTCCAGAATGTTCCTGTATTTGGCTGCATCCATCTTCCCGTCAATTTTAACCATCTTCCCTGTCCCTGCTGAAGAAAAGCAGGCCCAAACCATGATGCTGCCACCACCATGTTTGACAGTGGGGATGGTGTGTTCAGGGTGATGAGCTGTGTTGCTTTTACGCCAAACATATCGTTTTGCATTGTGGCCAAAAAGTTCAATTTTGGTTTCATCTGACCAGAGCACCATCTTCCACATGTTTGGTGTGTCTCCCAGGTGGCTTGTGGCAAACTTTAAACGAGACTTTTTATGGATATCTTTGAGAAATGGCTTTCTTCTTGCCACTCTTCCATAAAGGCCAGATTTGTGCAGTGTACGACTGATTGTTGTCCTATGGACAGACTCTCCCACCTCAGCTGTAGATCTCTGCAGTTCATCCAGAGTGATCATGGGCCTCTTGGCTGCATCTCTGATCAGTTTTCTTGTTTGAGAAGAAAGTTTGGAAGGACGGCCGGGTCTTGGTAGATTTGCAGTGGTCTGATGCTCCTTCCATTTCAATATGATGGCTTGCACAGTGCTCCTTGAGATGTTTAAAGCTTGGGAAATCTTTTTGTATCCAAATCCGGCTTTAAACTTCTCCACAACAGTATCTCGGACCTGCCTGGTGTGTTCCTTGGTTTTCATAATGCTCTCTGCACTTTAAACAGAACCCTGAGACTATCACAGAGCAGACTTGATTACACACAGGTGGATTCTATTTATCATCATCGGTCATTTAGGACAATATTGGATCATTCAGAGATCCTCACTGAACTTCTAGAGTGAGTTTGCTGCACTGAAAGTAAAGTGGCCGAATAATATTGCACGCCCCACTTTTCAGTTTTTTATTTGTTAAAAAAGTTTAAATTATCCAATAAATTTTGTTCCACTTCACAATTGTGTCCCACTTGTTGTTGATTCTTGTCAAAAAAATTAAATTTCATATCTTTATGTTTGAAGCCTGAAATGTGGCGAAACGTTGCAAGATTCAAGGGGGCCGAATACTTTTGCAAGGCACTGTAAGTGATGTGTCTGGTGTCCAGCACAACCCATTAGCAGGACGCTATTTGTCCAGCTTTTAAAGAAAATGGACCGCGGTTCAGTTTATGTGACGCAACTCAACCCCACAACTGTCACAACTGGTCGGTAATTGGCCAAGAGTGGCTCCAGTTAAAAATGTCCGATATCATTGGTTCAATAAAATGTAAACATAGCTTGATTTGATTTTCCTCACCGAGATTTCACAACAATGCTAGCTAACATGCCAAAATGGTGGAGGTCTTTTATCATTAAATTGGACAAAAGAGCACGATTTCCTCGCCAAAAGGGGACCCTAGCCGCCCTTAAAAAAACATACAAACTACTTACTCTAAACCGCTATAGTGAATGACCTCTAGCATGGATAAGAACTGTACAAGGTTCAAAATCAGGGCGTTCAGCCAGACACACATACACTACATAGTGTTCCCATAACAAAAAGTGGAGGAATGGGAGAGACAGATAAAGGGAGACATAACATGCCTTAAAAATCAGCTTTGTCGCAAAGACAGAACATTATTCATCTGCTGACATATGCGAATGCTGTCTAGTTCTGATTAAATCTGTACCAAATGTATGTGCCATGGAACTGCTCAACTGGTCACTAAGTACCTTGGACAAGATTTTCTCAACAATGCGACCTACGCCCATGTCCGGCCAACACTTTCACTGAATCTATGAGCAAACGGATGATTGACTGACTGACCCAAGTGCCACGCCCAATTAAGGACTATTGGGAAGATAATTCATGTATATATATATATATATATATATATATATATATATATATACTGCACATTTCCACAAAAACCTTCTCACACAGCACCAAATCTACACTTCACAACTGCCTCACCGAAATTAAATCCTGGATACAACTTAACTATCTTCAACTCAACAGCAACAAATCGGACATAATTATCATCGACCCTGCAGCTCACATCAAAAACAGTCAATTCACCCTTACAATCGACAACTGCACCCTCCCTCTCTCAACACACTCCCGCAACCTAGGTATCATTTTCGACAATAAACTACGATTCGACCAGCACTTCAAGCAGCATGTTCAGGCCTCCAAATTGGCCATTTTCATTTTCCCTGAAGAAGCCCTAAACCCTAACCCTAATCCCCAAATAAGCCCGACTTTGGTACTCCGCCCAGGTCAGGCCCGTGAATGAAAACTCACCATTTTGTTAACTTAACATCTCATATGTCTCATGAAGAGTCTCACCAATTTTGAGGAGGATCCAACTGACTGCCTTGGTGCAATGGTCTCAAATGTGCACCCTGGTTTTCGACAAAAATGGCATGTTTTTCAATATTCAACCCAAAATACCCGATTTCCTGTTGGGTTTGGAATATGGCTGCAAGAGACTTTTTGAAGCATTTTGGCCCAGGTATCGACTCCCCAAATTTCATCACTCTACGTTGAAAAAACCTAAATCGAGAGGCCTTTTTTTAAAATTCCAGGGGGTGCCACTGATCCATTTTTTCACAACGTTGCCAAATTATGAAAATTTTCGCGAATCCGCATGTTTTTGCAAATTTTGGTGAGTTTTGAGCATGTTAAGACCTCCAAATGGGCCATTTTCATTTGCCATGAAGAAAGAATAATAATAATCCTTTGCAGAACAATAGGGCCTTCGCACCATGTTGGTGCTCGGGCCCTAATAAGCCAGTAATCAGCCCAGCCAAAAACAGTCAATTCATATTTAAAATGTTGTACTATTTTACAGCCTCTTACCCAGAATATATTGGTCCTTGTCTCGTAGGAGGACTGAATATGTGCTTATGAAATCCAAGTAGTTCTTTGGGGTAACAAAATTGGCACGTCGAAGTTTTTGCAGGAACAGTATGCTGTATTCTCCAACAGATTTATGGACCATGCAGACATGCTCAATAACAGCTGGAGCGTGTTCCTTCGGGATCATCTCACTTTCACCTGCAAAATTGACAGAAGCACAGTACCGCTATCAGGATTATGTAGAACAACTAAACAATCAGTGGAGCAAGTACAACCTCTAGCAAAAAGTATGGAATCACTAGTCTCAGACGAGCACTCACTCAGACATTTTATCATGTAGACCAAACTCAGATAAAAAGCTTGAAAAAAAAAATAGTGAATTAGTTCAAAAGTGAAACTTTTTAGCATTCAGAAACACTAAAAGAAATGAATAAAAAACATTGTGGTGGTAAGTAAATGTTAATCTTATAGAGAAAGTGCAGGGAAATATATATGGAATCACTCCATTCTGAGGAAAAAAATATGAAATCATGAGAAACAAACAAAGAAATAACAATCAAAACACATCTCTAGTATGTAGTAGCACCGCATCTGGCTTTTATGACAGCTTGCAGTCTCTGAGGTGTGGACTTGATGAGTATTCTTCATCAATTTGGTGTCAACTGTCTTTGATTCCAGTTGCCAGATCATCTTTGCAGGTTGGAGCCTTGCTGTGGACCTTTTTTTTTTTTTCAATTTCCACCACAGGTTTTCAATAGGGTTGAGATCTGGGCTATTTGTAGGCCATGCCATTGACTGGTTGGGTCTTTCTCCAAAGAAGGTTTTAACAGTTTAGCTCTGTGGCATGATACATTGTCATCTTGGAAAATGAGAAACATTTTCAATTGAAGGGATAAGAAAGCTGTCTAAAATTTCAATGTAAACTTGTGCATTTATTGAAGATTTAACCACAGCCATCTCCCCAGTGCCTTTTGCCTGACATGCAGCCCCATATCATCAAGGACTGAGGGAATTTTGATGTTTTCTTCAGGCAGTCGTCTTTGTAAATCTCACTGGAAAAGCACCAAACGAAATTGCTAGCAGTGTCATCAATAAGTGTAAAGCCCATGGCAATGTGGCTAACCTCCCTAGATGTGGACGGAAAAGAAAACTTGACGAGAGATTTCAACGAAAGATTGTTTTGGATGGTGGATCAAGAACCTCGACTAACCTCCAAACAAGTTCAAGGGTATAGATACAGTGGGGCAAGTAAGTATTTAGTCAACCACCAATTGTGCAAGTTCTCCTACTTGAAAAGATTAGAGAGGCCTGTAATTGTTAACATGGGTAAACCTCAACCATGAGAGACAGAATGTGGAAAAAAACAGAAAATCACATTGTTTGATTTTTAAAGAATTTATTTCCAAGTTAGAGTGGAAAATAAGTATTTTGTCACCTACAAACAAGCAAAATTTCTGGCTGTCAATGAGGTCTAACTTCTTCTAATGAGGCTCCGCTCGTTACCTGTATTAATGGCACCTGTTTTAACTTGTTATCGGTATAAAAGACACCTGTCCAAAACTTCAGTCAGTCACACTCCAAACTCCACTATTGCCTAGACCAAAGAGCTGTCGAAGGACACATGAGACAAAATTGTAGACCTGCACCAGGATAGGAAGACTGAATCTGCAATAGGTAAAACGCTTGGTGTAAAGAAATCAACTGGAAGACAGACAAGACCACTGATAATCTTCCTCGATCTGGGGCTAAATGCAAGATCTCACCCTGTCAAAATGATAACAAGAACGGTGAGCAAAAATCCCAGAACCACACGGGGGGACCTAGTGAATCACCTACAGAGAGCTGGGACCACAGTGACAAAGGCTACTATCAGTAACACAATCCGCCACCAGGTACTCAAATCCTGCACTGCCAGACGTGTCCCCCTGCTGAAGAAAATACTCGTCCAGGCCCGTCTGCGGTTTGCTAGAGAGCATTGGGATGATCCAGAAGAGGACTGGGAGAATGTGTTATGGTCAGATGAAACCAAAATAGAACTTTTTGGTTGAAACACAGGTTATCGTTTTTGGAGGAGAAAGAATACTTAATTGCATCTGAAGAACCCCATACCCACTGTGAAGCATGGGGGTGGAAACATAATGCTTTAGGGGTTGTTTTTCTGCAAAAGGACCAGGACGACTGATCTGTGTAAAGGAAAGAATGAATGGGGCCATGTATGGAGAGATTTTGAGTGAAACTCTCCTTCCATCAGCAAGGGCATTGAAGATGAGACGTGGCTGGGTCTTTCAGGATGACAATGATCCCAAACACACAGCCAGGGCAACAAAGGAGTGGCTTCGGAAGAAGCATTTCGAGGTCCTGGAGTGGCCTAGCCAGTCTTCAGATCTCAACCCCATAGACAATCTGTGGAGGGAGTTGAAAGTCCGTGTTACCCAACGACAGCCCCAAAACATCACTGCTCTAGAGGAGATCTGCATTGAGGAAAGGCCCAAAATACCAGCAACAGTGTGTGAAAAGTTAGAGAAAACGTTTGGCCTTCGTTATTGCCAACAATGGGTACATAACCAAGTATTAAGATGAACTTTTGGTATTGACCAAATACTTATTTTCCACCATGATATGCAAATAAATTCTTTAAAAATCAAACAATGTGATTTTCTTTTTTTTCTCCACATTCTGTCTCTCTTGGTTGAGGTTTACCCATGTTGACAATTACAGGAGGCCTCTCTCATATTTTCAAGTGGGAGAACTTGCATAATTAGTGGTTGACTAAATACTTATTTGCCCCACTGTATTACTACATTGTCAACCCGTACTATCCATCGGCGTCTGAATGAAAAGGGACTCTATGGTAGGATACCCAGGAAGACCCCACTTCTGTTTGCCAAAACCTACCTGAGAAAGCCAAAAAGCTTTTGGAAGAATGGTCTCTGGTCAGATGAGACAAAAGTAGAGCTTTTTTGGAAAAGGTATCAACATAGAGTTTACAGGGAAAAAAAACGAGGCCTTCTAAGAAAAGAACAGGGTCCCCACAGTCAAACATTGCAGAGGTTCCCTGATGTTTTGGGGTTGTTTTGCTGCCTCTGGCACTGGACTGCTCGACCGTCTGCATGGCATGATGAAGTCTGGAGACCACCAACAAATTTTGCAGCATAATGTAGGGACCAGTGTGAGAAAGCTAGGTCAGAGGTCATGGGTCTTCCAGCAGGACAATGCACACTTCAAAAGCATAGAAAATGGTTTGAAAGAAAACACTAAAGACTTTTTAAGTGGCCAGCAATGAGTTAAGTCCTGAATCCCATAGAACACCTGAGGAGAGATCTGAAAATGGCAGTTTGGAGAAGGCACCCTTCAGATCTAAGAGACCTTGAGCAGTTGGCCAAAAAATAATTGTCTAAAATTCCAGCAGACCATTGTTAGAAACTCATTGATGGATACTGGAAGTGGTTGTTCGCAGTTATTTTGTCTAAAGGTTGTGTTACCAAATATTAGATTGACGGTGCCCACTTCTGTCTGGCCCATTTTTGGAGCTTTGTGTAAAATGACCATGATTTATTTATTTATTTATTTCTCTTTTGTGTTTTTTCATTGCAAGCAAAATAAATGAAGATATTACTACCAAAGCATTTGCAATTGCAATCATGATCTGGGAGAAATTGAGCATTGTCTGACAGAATTGCGGGGGTGCAAATACGTCTGCTCCTCACTGTATATGGCGCAAAACACAGACAAGACTGAAAAAGCAGTTTCTGCTCTTGCACTCCTCTTTAAAGGAAACTGCTGTATTTTAAGCCAAAAGAACTGTTGTGTTTGATTGAACAATATGTCTATATGCTGCCATAGCAGATTCATGGAGCGTTAAGCCCCCAAACTATTTTTAATTTGTCCGTCTTACCCTGCAAACCCCTGTTTACACACGTTGTGCAACCGCTTTTGTTTCAACCCAGCCATAAAAAGAAGGAAAGTAATCATATTTATTATTCAAAATGTCTGTCATTTTTTAGCTTAGAATCATTAATTGATGTGTAATATTTCATATAAAAAAAAAAAAAACGACTTCAAAAAATTATTCACTCGCATATTTTAAACTTTTAAACAAATTACGTCACAATGAAAAAAATGGTGTCTGTAAAAAAGTCACGGTTATCTACCTAATAACTGTCGCTTAATTGTATGTATTTTGTTACTGTTGCATGTTCTCCAAAATGTTAGATGATAAATAATCGATTCAAACAAAGAAAAATTGAATAAAACGTTTAAAAGGGTAAATATATGAAAAAGAACATCTCAACAACTCCTTGATGTCTGCGATTTCTGCATCGCGACCTTTGTTATATTACCATGTTTCACCCATAAAATCCCCCCAAAATCCAGCTGTGGCCATTCACAGCTGTGTCTTGATACATGCTACATGGAGTTTTTGGATCGAAACAAGGTAAGTACGCGATAATATCTTGTTAAAGTCGTGGCGTCTGTAATTCTGCTTACGCATGCTCTCACCTCCAGATAGGGTTATGCTGTTAAAAAAACATTTTTTTTTTTTTAAATTGCCTCCTGTTCAAAATTGTTCTTCCACCAGAAAATTGAGATTTTAAGCTTTCCAATGATGAATCACACATGCATATCGGACAATTTTGAAAAAACGAGGCCTTCTACGAAAAGAACAGGTTCCCCACAGTCAAACATTGCGGAGGTTCCCTGATAGTTTTGGGGTTGCTTTGCTGCCTCTGGCACTGGACGCGATGAGTACGCGATAATATCTAGTTAAAGTTGTGGCGTCTGTAATTCTGCTCTCGCATGCTCTCACCTCCAGATAGGGTTTTGCTGTTAAAAAAACATTTTAAAAAAAAAATGCCCTCCTGTTCAAAATTTTTCTTCCACCAGAAAATTGAGATTTTAAGCTTTCTAATGATGTATCACACATGCATATCGGATAATTTTGAAATTTGGCCAAATTGGGGGTCTCAGGGCGGAACTCCAAGCCACCTGAGTGTTTTCCGCCATATACTGTATTTTGATGAATGAACAGTGTTGTCACAGATTACTTGAAAAAATAATTTAATTACTGATTACTGATTATGCCTCAAAAGTAATCTAGTTACTTTACTGATTACTTCACTATCAAAGCAACTAAGTTACTTTAAAAGTAATCTATCAGTTACTTTTTACCCATTTTTCTCCCTTTGCCGCCTCCACATAAGAATGACAAAAATGTCATCACATGTAATTGATTTTCCGATGATTGAATTTAAAGGGGAGTATCAGAATTTCACGCTCGCTTAGCCACTCCGGAGCCCTGAAACTAACAAATATCTGACAAACTGCTTGGAACTTGTTGAAATCAACACCACCGACCAATTAAACCCCGCTAACTCTAAGATTAAGCCTAATGTCAAAACTTCTGAATTTTGGGTTATGGTTAACAGCATATCAGAGCCAATGTCAAAACAATGCAAACTGACTGCAAAAAATTGCAAAGGTGGTGGCGGGCGCGGATGCGCGTGCATAACCCGGAAGTACTCTTCTCGACGAACACGCGGTCAGTTTGGCCACAAAACGTGGCGGCAATTAAGTACTTTACACCCAATCGGACTTACAACACATCCCACAGATGCTAAACGAACACATCACCTCACGGCATAAATATGCAACACGCATATGAAGTAAACAAAGCTTGCCGACTTGGAGCTTCGTTGCTACGGCAAAGCTACGAAACAGCCGTGCATGTAGAAGTCCAACCATTTGCTGATACCTTCCAGAATGAAGGAAAAATACTCACCTTCATTCATGGATATCCACAGATCAACATTCCCTCGCAACCTCTCAACTGGCCCACGCCTTCAGTCCCACAACACATACGACGCGGGGCCAAAACAGGAAATAGCTAAGAGGTTGTCTTGGTAACACGTACCGGGAACCTTTTATTTGAGCATTTTCTATTCAAAATGCTCTTCGTACATGACTACAATATTCTTCATTCTGCATACGTTATGAGGCAATGAAAAAATAGTTTCCTTAGTGTCTCTGCGTTACTAACTTTAATCAGATTACTGGTGTAGAAAAATGAACGCGTTAGATTACTCGTTACTGAAAAAAGTAATCAGATTACAGTACACGCATTACTGACAACACTGTTAATTAGAGATGTCCCGATCGATCGGGTCCGATCATGTCATTTTCAAAGTATCGGAATCGGCAAAAAAATATCGGCCATGCCTTTTTTTAATATATATATTTTAATTAAATCGTTTTCGAATTTTATTTAACGTTACAGACATAATACGTTACACTCATCCAGAGTCTTTAGTTTAGTCTTAAGGTAGGGTTATCAAAAATATCCCGATAACGGCGGCAATTAATTTATTAAAAATGTGTCACGTTAAAATATTTACCGCTGTTAATATATGCGCTGCACGACCCCCTCACTCATTGTCGCGCTCAATCTGTGATGACGCCGTTTTACCTACAGTGCCTTGCAAAAGTATTCGGCCCCCTTGAATCTTGCAACTTTTCGCCACATTTCAGGCTTCAAACATAAAGATATGAAATTTAATTTTTTTGTCAAGAATCAACAACAAGTGGGACACAATCGTGAAGTGAAACAACATTTATTGGATAATTTAAACTTTTTTAACAAATAAAAAACTGAAAAGTGGGGCGTGCAATATTATTCGGCCCCTTTACTTTCAGTGCAGCAAACTCACTCCATAAGTTCAGTGAGGATCTCTGAATGATCCAATGTTCTCCTAAATGACCGAGGATGATAAATAGAATCCACCTGCGTGTAATCAAGTCTCCGTATAAATGCACCTGCTCTGTGATAGTCTCAGGGTTCTGTTTAAAGTGCAGAGAGCATTATGAAAACCAAGGAACACACCATGCAGGTCCGAGATACTGTTGTGGAGAAGTTTAAAGCCGGATTTGGATACAACAAGATTTCCCAAGCTTTAAACATCTCAAGGAGCACTGTGCAAGCCATCATATTGAAATGGAAGGAGCATCAGACCACTGCAAATCTACCAAGACCCGGCCGTCCTTCCAAACTTTCTTCTCAAACAAGGAGAAAACTGATCAGAGATGCAGCCAAGAGGCCCATGATCACTCTGGATGAACTGCAGAGATCTACAGCTGAGGTGGGAGAGTCTGTCCATAGGACAACAATCAGTCATACACTGCACAAATCTGGCCTTTATGGAAGAGTGGCAAGAAGAAAGCCATTTCTCAAAGATATCCATAAAAAGTCTCGTTTAAAGTTTGCCACAAGCCACCTGGGAGACACACCAAACATGTGGAAGAAGGTGCTCTGGTCAGATGAAACCAAAATTGAACTTTTTGGCCACAATGCAAAACGATATGTTTGGCGTAAAAGCAACACAGCTCATCACCATGAACACACCATCCCCTCTGTCAAACATGGTGGTGGCAGCATCATGGTTTGGGCCTGCTTTTCTTCAGCAGGGACAGGGAAGATGGTTAAAATTGACGGGAAGATGGATGCAGCCAAATACAGGAACATTCTGGAAGAAAACCTGTTGGTATCTGCACAAGACCTGAGACTGGGACGGAGATTTATCTTCCAACAGGACAATGATCCAAAACATAAAGCCAAATCTACAATGGAATGGTTAAAAAATAAACATATCCAGGTGTTAGAATGGCCAAGTCAAAGTCCAGACCTGAATCCAATCGAGAATCTGTGGAAAGAGCTGAAGACTGCTGTTCACAAAAACTCTCCATCCAACCTCACTGAGCTCGAGCTGTTTTGCAAGGAAGAATGGGCAAGAATGTCAGTCTCTGGATGTGCAAAACTGATAGAAACATACCCCAAGCGACTTGCAGCTGTAATTGGAGCAAAAGGTGGCGCTACAAAGTATTAACGCAAGGGGGCCGAATAATATTGCACACCCCACTTTTCAGTTTTTTTATTTGTTAAAAAAAGTTTAAATTATCCAATAAATGTTGTTCCACTTCACGATTGTGTCCCACTTGTTGTTGATTCTTGCCAAAAAATTAAAATTTTATATCTTTATGTTTGAAGCCTGAACTGTGGCGAAAGGTTGCAAGGTTCAAGGGGGCCGAATACTTTTGCAAGGCACTGTATATAGAGAGATAAAAGGCAGCGCAAAATGAGTAAAGTGAATTTTGGCAGCCTTTGGAGCATTTCTTCAATTGGCTAAAACCTTGCAATCCCTCTCCCAATGATTAGAATTATCATGGGAAGCAATGTAGGGAAGCAAGGTGGCAACTGATCTTTGTCTTAACACTTTAAGTTATTTCCCAAAGCAGAGACGATATATCCATTGGCAGCACGGCGCACAGTCATGGTTTTACTTCCCATCATGGTTCCACTTCCCATCATGCATTGGGGCATGGCCGCAGTATCATTTACTGAAAGCTCAACAAATACAATAGATGGCAATATTTAGTCACAATATACAAAGTCACAAGTCTTTCTATCCGTGGATCCCTCTCACAGAAAGAATGTTAATAATGTAAATGCCATCTTGAGGATTTATTGTCATAACAAATACAGTACTTACGTACTGTATGTTGAATGTATATATTCGTCCGAGTTTTATTCATTTTTTTCTTAATGCATTGCCAAAATGTATATGATCGGGAAAAATTATCGGGAATGATTGGAATTGAATCGGGAGCAAAAAAAAAAGCAATCGGATCGGGAAATATCGACAGATACTCAAACTAAAACGATCGGGATCGGATCGGGAGCAAAAAAACATGATTGGAACAACCCTACTGTTAATGAATGATGAATATGTGCAATACCAACCGAGGAAAGACTCAGCTACAGCAAGTAGAGCCTGTGGAGGCCATGGCAAGAACCAATCAATGACAGTATTGTTCATCAGTCCTATAAAAGATCAGAAGAGGTGAGAAATTCCTAAAAACAATCTGACAGTAAACAAAAATGAAAATGAAGTTGTTTTATTTTCCTCCATTTCACCTGGAAAGTTTCTACAGCGTGTTCTCAGGGTATCCCCTACGGGAGACATGCCTAAAACGATGTGCAGATTGCTGGCACTCTTATTGACAAAATACTGCCAAACGCTGTCTTTAGAAGGACCCGATCCATTTTGGAGAGCCTCTTCACGAAGCTGGTTGAGAACTGCTTCTTTCTCATCATCCGGAAACAAGGCGGGAACAATACCTATCAGAAGACGGCGTAACAAAGAACAGGTCACGTCTTTCTCCAGAAAAAAAAAAGTATTAACCTGGACGTTCGACGTGATGGTCAACCTGATGTAAGCATGTTGTTGATGAGTTCCAAAAAACCTTCCTCCGCAACGTGAGCGTCAGTGAAGAGAAAAACGGTCCTCGTATTTTCAATGCCAAGCTTCAGATACAATGTTTTCAAGTCATCACGAAAGGTTGACTCGCAATATCCTCTGCTGAGTGTTATTTCAAAAATCTGGAGAATAAAAATGCTTTTAGAACTTGAATAACTGGACTGATAAACTTTCACGCCCAATAATTCATGCCTTGGTGTTCTAGTCTCCCAACCCAAAAATTGTCAACCTTCACACAATTACTAGAGCTTTCACTTATCTATTCGCTCTGTTACCTATTCACTTTTCTATTATACAATTTAGTGCTGAAACAATTAATCGATTAACTCGGGTAATTCGGTCAGAAAAAAAGCTTCGAATCAAATTTTGCTGATTCGAGTATTCGTTTAATTCGAGTGACGTTCTAATTTGGGTGGATACACTGCCCTCTAGTGGCAACAGTGAATATGCCATAACTCGTCTAACATGGCTGAATCCAGCTGCTCCCTGTTAAGACAAACATAAGGTATATTTTAGGGCTGTCAAACGATTAAAATTTTAAATCGAGTTCATCACAGCTTAAAAATTAATTAATCGTAATTAATCGAAATTCAAACCATCTATAAAATATGCCATATTTTTCTGTAAATTATTGTTGGAATGGAAAGATAAGACACAAGACGGATATATACAGTGGGGCAAATAAGTATTTAGTCCACCACTAATTGTTCTCCCAATTGAAAATATTAGAGAGGCCTGTAATTGTCAACATGGTTAAACCTCAAGCATGAGAGACAGAATGTGGAAAAAAAAAAACAGAAAATCACATTGCTTGATTTTTAAAGAATTTATTTGCAAATCATGGTGGAAAAGAAGTATTTGGTCAATACCAAAAGTTCATCTCAATACTTTGTTATGTACCCTTTGTTGGCAATAACGGAGGCCAAACGTTTTCTGTAACTCTTCACAAGCTTTTCACACACTGTTGCTGGTATTTTGGCCCATTCCTCCATGCAGATCTCCTCTAGAGCAGTGATGTTTTGGGGCTGTCGTTGGACAACACGGACTTTCAACTCCCTCCACAGATTTTCTGTGGGGTTGAGATCTGGAGATCTGCTTACGAAACCACTCCTTTGTCGCCCTGGCTGTGTGTTTGGGATCATTGTCATGCTGAAAGACCCAGCCACGTCTCATCTTCAATGCCCTTGCTGATGGAAGCAGATTTTCACTCAAAATCTCTCGATACATGGCCCCATTCATTCTTTCCTTTACACAGATCATTCGTCCTGGTTCCTTTGCAGAAAAACAGCCCCAAAGCATGATGTTTCCACCCCCATGCTTCACAGTGAGTATGGTGCAATTCAGTATTCTTTTTCCTCCAAACAAGAGAACCTGTGTTTCCTACCAAAAAATTCTATGTTGGTTTCATCTGACCATAACACATTCTCCCAGTCCTCTTATGGATCATCCCAATGCTCTCTAGTGAACCGCGGACGGGCCTGGACATGTACTTTCTTCAGCAGGGGGACACGTCTGGCAGTGCAGGATTTGAGTCCCTGGCGGCGCATTGTGTTACTGATAGTAGCCTTTGTTACTGTGGTCCCAGCTCACTGTAGGTCATTCACTAGGTCCCCCCGTGTGGTTCTGGGATTTTTGCTCATTGTTCTTGTGATCATTTTGACGCCACTGGGTGAGGAGGGAGTTGAAAGTCCGTTTTGCCCAACGACAGCCCCAAAACATCACTGCTCTAGAGGAGATCTGCATGGAGGAATGGGCCAAAATACCAGCAACAGTGTGTGAAAAGCTTATGAAGAGTTACAGAAAACGTATGGCCTCCGTTATTGTCAACAAAGGGTACATAACAAAGTATTGAGATGAACTTTTGGTATTGACAAAATACTTATTTCCCACCATGATTTTCAAAAAAAAATCTTTAAAAATCCAACAATGTGATTTTCAGTTTTTTTTTTTCCACATTCTGTCTCCCATGGTTGCGGTTTACCCATGTTTACCCATGTTGACAATTACAGGCCTCTCTAATATTTTCAAGTGGGAGAACTTGCACAATTAGTGGTTGACTAAATACTTATTTGCCCTAATGTACATTCAAAATACTGTACATAAGTACTGTATTTGTTTATCATAACAATAAATCAACAAGATGGCATTAACATTATTAACATTTGTTCTGTTAAAGGGATCCACGGATAGAAAGACTTGTAGTTCTTAAAAGATAAATTTGAGTACAAGTTATAGTAATTTTATATTAAAACCCCTCTTAATGTTTTCGTT